>NW_014578119.1:28443-43177 GCF_000485595.1 Priapulus caudatus
TCCACAGAGTATGGAGGCGTCCGATGATAGGATCCTCCACTTGTAACCTTCTCCATTCCTCTGCTGGGATGGCTGGCATACTGTTAGAAGTGACTGATTCACAGCGTGTGGGGTACTTTCCAAGTTCTTCAGTCCATACAGTCAAACGCACATCCTCAATCGCGTTTCTCAAATCCACAGGAACTAAAGTTGACAGTCTTTGCTGTCCAGACGTCGCACACACGGTCGTTTCTTCCAAGCGAGCACTCTCAGGAGGGTGAACCGTTTTACGACTCGATGAATCCGCGTTCTGGTTGCGTTTTCCAGACTGGTATTTCACAGTGAATCTCGTACAGATTGTTGTCCTGTCTGTTGATAACCTTGTAAGGCTCCACCTGCCACGCGTCCTGTATTTTACTACGCCCCTTCGGATGGTTGCGCAAGTTCACTCTTGTTCCTCGTTCTACACTTCCAACATCGACTCAATGAATCTGCGTTCTGATTGCGTTTTCCAGAAAAGTGTTTCACAGTGAAGTTGAATTGCGCTAGCTGCGCTGCCCAACGAGTCTCGGTAGCACCCAGTTTTGCTGTTGACTGAAAGTAGCTCAACGGGTCATTGTCCGTGTACACAACAAACTCGCTCCCAATGAGAAGATCCCTGAACTTGTCTGTTATAGCCCACTTGAGAGCCAGTAGCTCTAGTTTCATGCTGCTGTAGTTCTGCAGATTTTTCTCGTTGTCCCTCAATGTCTGACTGGCATAGCTCAAGACCACAAGTCCACTCTCCTGCTGCTGCGACAATACAGCCCCTAGACCCAAGAAACTGGCATCCACTTCCACAATGAATGGCCTATTAAAGTCTGGGTATCCCAATATAGGTGGAGAACTCAACCTGTCCTTCAATTCCTGGAATGCAGCATCACTAGCAGTCCCATGCAATCTCCTGTAGTAACTGGCTAGGCCTAGGAATCCACGTAGTTCTGTTTCCGTTTGTGGTTTTGACCACTGGCACAGCACTGATCTTACTCCGGGCCGGCACGATGCCAGAACTAGCACAAGATGACCCAAATACTGCAACCTCTCCTTGAACATTACACACTTTGAGGGCTTTACCCTCAGGTTGGCCTCTTGTAGTCTGGTGAGCACCATGTCGAGCCGCTCTAAAGTCTGTTCAAAAGTGTTCCCAAAGACGGGAATATCATTGAGGTAGATTAACAGGATGCGGAAGTTTACGTCTCCAAATATTTTGTCCATGAGACGCATAAACGTGCCGGGAGAACCCGTTAACCCAAACGGCATTCTCTCATCTCAAACAATCCACCGGTTCCGACCCTGAACGCATTTTTCTCACGATCCTGCTCTGCTACGGGCACCTGATGGTAGCCTTGGGCCAAATCGAGGCTGCAGAAGTATTTTGCGCCCTGCAAACAGTCCAATGCCTCCTCGATCCTGGGTAGCGGATAAGCATCCTTCTTGGTTCTCGTATTGAGGACTCGATAGTCACAACATAGTCTGAGGCTGCCGTCCTTCTTTCTCACTAACACTACCGAGACAGCATAGGGACTGCACGACTCTCGAATAATTCCCATGTCCAGGGACTGGCGTAGGTATTCTCGAACCTCATCCCATTGGTGTGGTGGAATTCGCCTATGCGGCACTATGATTGGCATATCGTCATTCGTGCGAATTCGATGTTCAACCAGATCACAATGCCCGATATCATGGTACAGAACTACTAAACGCAGTCTTGTACTTTGAATTGATCTCTCTCAGCTTAGCCGTCTGACTGTCATCAAGGTTGGGTCCCACGTCCATCTTGTCCAACAAACTGGTCACTGCATGATCTGAAATGGAGCTCGGTGATCGTATAGTATATAGTTTAGTTAGTCTTGCGTTGTGATGTTATTTCTTGCGATGGTTTTCTTATAGCCGCAGGTTCGATCGTGCTAGCTAAACAGCTACTTTAAGGAAAGGTCACGTATAGAATAAAACTCTGAAGAGTTGACGTGGTGTTGACGTACTAAGATTTACTTCACATATAAACATCTCTCTGTAACTCGTTATACTTGAGGCTCGTTTACATATAAAAATGCCTCATTAATTATTCACATAATCGATGCTATATTCACATATAAAATGTAGCACCTCATATATGCACACAAAATAGCTGCGCTTACACACGGTAAAAGAAGCGCAGATTCGGTAGTTTGTACACACTAAAACTATACGTCTCGTAGTCTAGACACGACTCACAAAACGCACGTACACTAGCACAAGGAAAAAGGGTTACTGCCCACTTCCGGGTGCATTCTTACTTATATAGGATGCGTGCCCGTGACGTCATCCTAAGTGGCACCACTTGTCGAAATGGCTATAATGGCTTTATTTCTACTTGACAGGTGGCACCACCTTGTCATATTGTAACGTTTAATTTTAAATGTTACTAAGTTAATTATTATTGTTGATTATTATGTCATGCGTTTCCGAAGTACATAGATAATAGAAGCCAAAGAATATATACCATGACTCGTTGTTTAATATTGATTTCAACTATTGCAATGTTGACTGTGGTCGCAGCCGCTTCTGGTTGTCGAGAGACTCCTCTCTCCTCCTCACCGACCCCCTCGTTCGGACGAGGAGAGGCGCTCCTTCCTCGGGGAATCCTTATGGGGAATCTCCCGATTCTTCCCTGCTCGCGACTTATATAGTCGCAGGCATGCCCGCGGCGCGTGCTCACGCACGCGTCGTACGCACCAATAGCAGCGTCGCAGGCTGGGTCTTGCCACTATTGCCCTGGATGATGGCGGCACCTAACGGCAAAGACTCGCTATTCTGTACCACCACCCTCCAGGAGGTGGCGACACCTAACGGCGCGGGCGCGCCGCGAGTGTCCAATATGGCCGCTGGCTCTGGCATTTGGCGGGCTTCATGCCTCATTAGCGGCAACTAAGCCGCTAATCCCACCTCATGACTATACTACACAGTTGACCAGGCCTAACGTCACCTCGCATCAGCCGTGCAGCATCGCCATGGTTTCGCCCTTATGCTGAGGCTATGGTCGCTAATCGCCACACGTCTGCACCGGCTAATTTGGGTCCTCCGAGTTAATCCCCAATCAGTTGGCACCCCAGTGCCACGACAGCGGCGGCAGCCATCTTAATTGCGGCCGCACGTGGCTGTATTGACTGCCTCTGGTTGCCAGGCAACGCTGTTCAGTCAATAGAACACGAGCTTCCCGCCCCGCTGGAGAACCACATTCTCGGCACGGTGGCACCCCAGCACTGTCCCTCGAGCCCTGATTCGGACGATGACTCTTGGATCTGGGAGGACTACTGCCCACGGCCATTCCCTGAAGCGGAAATCATAGGAACATTTACCGTGTGAGGCACCACAGAAGACCCAATGCACTACGAATTTCATGTTGGGGAGTGCAACTCTCCCTCAGACTTAAACCCCAAAGACATAGCCGCTATGGCTTGAGGGTTGGCCATCTTCAATTCAAATAACAATACAATACATACATTCATGCAATCTTCATGCATAGTAAATGTCGTCCACTTCGTCGACTGAAATTTCCCTTTTACAACGCCTGCAGCCCTCGATGAAATTATGCACCAAAGGATCTGCTTTGGCGCTGTTCCAGCTGTCAAGACGCAGCACCTTTCTTTTGGCTCATGCTGCCCATCGCACATATTGTTGCACCACAAGCTTCAACAATGTTCAATCTGTGTATCTGCAGGTCCGCATGACGTACAAATACAGGCCTCATTTATGTGCTCACTGCTCACTCCTGCTGGTACGGGGCCTGTACTATTCCAAGGTGTACATTCGACAGGTCCAGCAATGGCTGCTCGCTGCTGAGTGCTGGTACACCACCCATCTCGAACTCATATTCGGGCTCAAAAACACATTGTTTGCCCTGTCCAGCCACAGTCTCTCATCAAAAACAAGTTGATTGCCTTCACTTCTGTCCTGCACCATATGTAGAACAGCGTTCCACTTGTTATATCCACTTGCTGTAAGGGAAGAAAACAACAATCAATATTTACTTCCACACAAGATCTGCAATTTGTATGCAAATGTTGCAGTTGAATTCCCAATTGCCATAATTGGCTTTTCACTGCTCTGACGTACTTATGAAGCTATAGTGCTCTTTGAGGTCTAACTGTGTGTTTTTTATGGTCTCACTGCCTCTTTCATATTATTTGACATACGTACATTTTTACTTTATCAACTAGCCTATTTCTTCTATTTTGTATGAATGTTCCTTGTTTACAAGGTGCAGCAGTTAAAGTGACTTAATTACCTGGTATCGGACCGGACTATTTTCCAGTAATGAATGAGTAACAAATTCTTACAACTGGTGGTTTTTCAAACAGCCGTCTGTTTCTGCTATGTTAGACGCACCACATTCGAACTTAGAAGGTCATTTAGGCAAAAGCAATTATGAAACCGCGTTTGCTTTTCCTAGAGAGAGCACCAACTGTCTGATACCCACAAACGATCCGATACGGCGGCAATCACTGTATACACATTTCCATTTCGCTGCAAGGCTTTATCTCAAAATTGGCAAACAACGGTCGATGAACATGTGCACTATTCAGTATCCTCAGCAGGCATGGTAAACGCCACTTTTACTGTACCTGCACAAAACAAGCCTGTCGTAGGGGTGCTCCAGTTTCAAAAGTTTGCCTCCATACTCTTTAGTCACCGCCTTCTTTTTCCCCGCTATACCTTTCTTAATTTTCACAATCTGTGCAACCACGCGAGTATTGTCAGCAACAAAGTCGGCATCTACATTCCCTACACTGACTGTCCTCACATCTGCCGCGTTCACAATGTCCTCTGCGCGACAACAATCAATCAATCGTGATAGCATTGTGCACATGAATTGTAAGGTTTGATCCTTACGCGGACGGTTCTCTTGGTTGTCTGGTGGAATGAAGCCTTCGAGTCAACCCCGGGCGGTCCTTATATACGTCCACTGCCGTGGCCTTGGCAGGCTTGGAGTGAATCCCGTGTCGAAGCCTGTATGTGAATCCTGTACGCAGCTGGCCCAGGCTTCGATCCGTATGTGGCGGTGTTGACCTCTTACATTCTACCCTCCTTTGAAGCAGAGTCCCGGCGGAGAGTCTGTAATGCCAACGTACTACACGCACAACGCACTATGTACACTTCCAACAGCATTCGGTATGTGTTGTTGCTACCATTGCTCATAGCACAACACCAGCTGTTTGCGCATAACTGGCAGGTTACTCGTTTTTTCCCCTGTTCAGTAACGCATCTACTCTGACGTATTTACATGGATTAATTACATACATTATTCGACCAGCTTCAGCTGATCGATATGACAAACCGCACCAAACAACAACAACAACAACAACAACAACTTCAACATAACTCTGGCCCCTGGAGAGATCTTGCTGCCCCGGCGGTGGGTGTCATTATATAACTTGGCTTTGGCCAAGAATATGGCGTGGATAACCGGCTTCAGATTATAATTGTAGTCCAGAACAGCTAAGCTATACTCCATACATGCCAACATTTTTTGAATGAAAAGTGGTAGATCCGCGTGCGACGCAGTCGCGCGCGCCGCTAGGGGGGTCTGGGGGCATGCCCCCCCAGGAAAATTTTCAAAAAATGGTGCTAAATGGTGCCTTCTCCTGCATTCTGGGGAGTAATTGGACTGCAATAGAATACATTAGAGATACATTACATACATTTATTAGAGATAAAATGAAAAAAATGAAAAAAAAGAAGTTTTTTCAAAATATTTTGCAATGCGGTAGGAATAGTATTAAAAGCGGTAGGCGGTAGAAGTCTTCAAAAAGCGGTAGTCTACCGCGTAAAGCGGTAGGGTTGGCATGTATGTATACTCTCTCCGCATGTATATTGTAACGCTGTACGACCCTCGCCCGTAGCACCTAGTCTTTTTTGTCCAAGCTGTATACACCACTACACCAATAACAACGTCATATCGACCTGGACCTGTTACGTGTTCTAAGGGGTTTTCCCGTGGCCCTGAAAAAGTACGCTATACATGCTTCTGAAAATACTGTTGCGGGATGTCATATTTCCGACATTATGTTCTCTCTAAAACTTCCCTATCTACAGATATAATCTCTTTGTGCTACAGTTAGTAAATGAAAATAAACATCTATTCACACTTTACACTATCTGTGTCATAACGAATAAAAAAAACTGCTTGTTTCCCCTGTACTCAGTACGTGTCCATTAGCCACACCTAGTTAGTACATTTATCTCTGTCCGGAGTTCGAACGATCATGTAATAAACATTTTACTAATGATCTCCCGCCAAGCTATCACTTTCATAGTGTATTTTACCGAAAATGGGTCCTGCCATGGGGATGTCTTGTCTCTTCCAACTGTCATTCGCATTTTTCCGTATCTCAAGGTACACATCTGCACCACGTTCGCGAATTCTTGTGAAGTAGTTATCTTGTCGGAGATTATAGGCCCTTCTTGCTAGCGCTTTTCTGTGGAGTTTCAACCCCGGTGGCAGGTCGGTCCTCACACTGTACCCAGAATCCTTCAAATTTCTGCTGGATTTCATAAACAACTCTCTTTCAATCCATAAGGCACACACAACAATGATATGTGTTGCTTTCAAGTCACGTTTCTTCAGCCTGTGGGCATGGCGGATGAATAAATTATTAGCCATTTTGTCGTTCAAAGTTAAGTTCTCCTTTGCAAAGTTACGTACGACTTTGATGGTCTCACTCGGGTCGGTCTCATAGCCACCGACTCCATAGATCAAGAGATCGAATTTCCGTGAGTGCACTTGACTTGCTAGAACAGATTTACGTAGTTCTTCCAATTCGTTCTGTAGGCGACACACATCCTGACTGGTTTTGGTTTGATCTTTTGTAAGCCCATCAACGTCAATCTCTATGCCACTTAGTTTCTCAGTCATGTCATCTACTTTGTTGTTTAGCGTAGCAAAGTTAGCGTTCATGTCTTTGTTGATTTTCTCCAACGTTTTCGGCAAGTCATCCAGCGTGGGCATTTTGACTTTGCTCATCTGCACGCGTTGTCCATGTAGGAGTGGCTGGTTAGCCCGTGTGGTTACCGGATTTGCCGTGTTACTCGTAGATTTTTCTGCTGACTCCGACGCCGCTCGTCTCGGGTTTGGGCGTAATAAATAAGTGGTAATGGCTTCCTGGTCCTTCGGTACTGCTCCTTTACTCATAAATGGATGTTAACTGCACGCACCCGTGTGCTCTGGTGGGTAGCCGACAACTATTGATCAAAACGAGTACTTAAAATTACCGACATTGTCCCAATTCATTCCTATCATGTCTGCACATCACTAGTTAACTTTATACAGAGTCTACTATCCCTTTAAAAAGCATGAGCACTAATCAACGAGTGGAAAAACGCAAAGCTGGTGAGTCTTTCTCTTCCGGTGGCGCTGCAAGGGACACAGATTTTAAAAGGAAACTCAACTAAGCATTAGCTGATCCCATTAGGATGTAAAGCACCCGTCCGTTATACTAAAATTTAGCTTTTTTCTTAATTTGTTCTTTTGGGCGAACATGAAAACTAGCTAACTTTAAACCTGTGATCAGAACCAAGCAGTAGGATGTTTTTTTTGTCAATATGGGGCCTAAGCTGACAGCTAAAGCTAGGTAAGCTGGAAACAGACCACTTAACAGTCAATAGTATTTGTAGCTGAAAACAAGCTTTTTCCATACTCTAAATGTACAGCAGTCGAGTAACAAAGAGTCTACTGGTAACAAATAGTCCTACATAATACGTAACTGTAGATTTCTAAGTGAGAATGATAAAGAAATAGGCATTGCGCCAATTATTAGCCAGGGTTTTAATACATACTGCGCTTGCGTCATTTTGTATGCTTCAGTCATCTAGAACATAAAATATATGATATACAATACTCTCGGCACAAAGACATATAACAGATAGTCTTTAAGTGCATTGTGCTATATTTGAAGCAGTATCCCATAATGTGTCCAGAAATACTGATCTGTTACTTTAGACTTATTAGTACGACTTAGAGTATTACTCTCGTCACTAAAGGCAAAAGCAGACTAATGCATGAGTGCATTGTTGGATGTCTGAAGTGGTTCGCTTTAATGTGTCTGCATTTAATTAATGTGATGATGACAATGAAATTTTAACTTAAGCCAGTGTCCTATTACACTTCGTGAGGACAAACTCTTCAGTCAACCTGCTACAAAAAGCTCTGCGCATCGCTAAACTCATTACCTTGCCTAGCGAGATTGACGTCTGCATCAGCCACTTCGACGTCTTGCTCACTAACCGCGTCATCCTCCTTGGTTTAGATATGCATTTCTGTAATGTATATTAAAATTAAGTGTTAATCACAACAACAGAAGTGGAAAGGTCTGAAGGTAAATGAAGAAACGAGCATGCATTAACACACAAGTTGGATGGATATCCAGCAACCAGGCAAATTTGTAATTAATAACACTTACTGCTCACGTCGATATCGGCCAGATTTTTAACTGTCCCAGCTCTCCACCGTCAGCCGCCATTATAAGCCGCCCTACTTTTGCTATCTCCACAACGGCATCATGCTGGCGATAGTGCTTTTTATGTTGTGCACCAAGTGGTGCGCAAGCCATTCCAACTCCGTTGATTCCAAATCTAGCAACTGCTAATAGCAAAAAATGTGTACAGTATGGTACACGGTAAATGCATGGTACATATAAAGTATGGTTAACATACCAGCCCTTAAATTACATAAGTTAGAACTGGGATGACACTTCGAGGAATCTTTAGTGCAAAACGCAGTATGCCAAAGTTGTTTGGTTTGGGCTTTAATATGATCCGAAGGGGGATAGGAGGATCCGATTTTATAACTCTCTGACTAGCCTTGCGAAATTCGTTGATTCAAGATGACAATCGCCATGGTTATCACATGTGTTCAAACCGTCCACCCCTTCCTTCCCACATATTCAACCGAATAACCCACCCATCAATAATGTATACGATACAAATTCAACAAGTTGCCATATGCCTGGCATCTGAAGTACACCCCTTTAAAGTTTTTATAACACTCCCCAACTCTTGGTAAAAAGTGCATCACGGTAAGTGTTCCCCTGTGAGAAGGAATTGCAGCTCAAACTAGTAACTGTGACACAGGATTGCAATCAACATTTATGCATCTTATTCTATTATGTATTTAGACTGATGTATAATAAAGATAACATATCAAACAATGCACACACCTGACAGACTGTCGCTAGATACTATATCAATCGGCTTGAGGATATCAAGCTTGGGGATTTGCAGCCCGCTGCTTTTGCCAACTTATTGAGAACTTGCTAGCTGTGTAGGTGCAACAACCTACATTTAGCGAAGACGTATGGGTTGTCCTTTTTTAATCCACATGTTTCCCTTTGACGAACCAATTCATCAATCGCGTTTCGCCAACGTTTTGACGCCAAGTTCCGTTGTTATGTAGGACTTGTGCAAGGTGGTCATCAACCGGAGCACTGCGTCGTCGATTTCTACATAATCAGGAGAGAAGTAAGAGAAACCTTGCCTTTATGCACTTGCTCGTGGTGTGGTACAATCTCTTGGTTTCTTTTGTGCTCGCCTGCTTTTTTGACCAGTTACCAGACACAGGAAAATGCCACCTCACTCTGTGAGACAACACCATGTCGAAGGGAATAATTTTCGTTCTGTGTCAGAATTGTACCTCGCATGACTTGCATTCCTTTGATAAGAATTCCAGGAGGAAAGGGTTGTCGTTATGGTGGAGTGCCGTATATGGTGTCGACTGGCTTTTTGGAGGCGTAACCTGGTTGTGTCTTGCTGGTCTATAGGTGAACTTGTTTCACCCACCTTTTTTCCCGCCACATGAAGATTTACATTAGCTTCTGCCAACGCTGTTTTGTTTTTACCCTTTTTCTTCCTAAGTAGAAATTTGAGGTGTTCCGTGAGGATCCCCGCAAGGTCTGCTACGGCAAGAGAATGACAACAGATGTTGTAATGCCTGTATCTGCCACAGCTGCACCCAGCATGGTTGGAGTACACTGTGACTTCCACCCTTCCATTTTTGCAGTGTCGATGCGACTTCGAAGCGGGTATTACCTGCCTTCTCCAAGGTTGGTTCACGCTGTACTGCATGTGGATGGTTAAGTAATTCTGATACCTTTGTTTCTATCGTGTCAGCATTCTCTCTGGTATAGCCATACTCATTAAATAAGTTCATTCGGTTGGTAGAATAATATAAATAACAAAGTTAATTTTTACTCAACCGTGCTGGTTTGAAACGTACCGCTGACGTTTCGCCTCCTGTCCGTAAGCTTTCTCAAAGCAATAAACTTTGTTATTTATATAGGCATACTGCTGTTCAAGCCATTAGTTCCGGTTAGTACTAGCGTTCCTGAATTCCGTAACATTCTGTGGTTCCACTGTATGTCTTTCTATTTCTTTCTTCTTTGAAACCTCTTCAATACTTATGACATTCAGTTTTGCAACGTATTCTTCCCTCTCATCTGTTCCCTAGTCAAACCATTCAGCTGGCACAGCAAGATATTGGGCGTCGTCTGTTGGTTGATATTCCTCACTCAGAAAAGCAACTGACAGAGCAAGCTCCTCTTGCTGTCGCAGGTGTATGGTTTTTAACACATGCTTCGTAAACTGGAGTTTACTCAGACTACGAACAGTGGGGTTCGACTTCAGGAACGCAGACTTCTCGCTTCTCATCATTTTTTAACGAAAATCTAATTATTACTAGTTAATGAGATAAGAATCTGATTTGGATGACCGCTGTCCTAATTTGCATGTTTCAGGCTCTGGTATAGTTACATATTATAAATTATTTAAATGTGATGATTACAATGTATAAAATAAACATTTTACATCTTTTTAGATGTTATATGACATTTTCCTACATTGTTTATCACTAATAATCCTGATATATTCAAACTAACTAAAATGCGGATTTACGAGGAAATTCGAGGGCGCAGCGTGCTAAATAGCAGGTCATTTTTGTTAACGAGCCCTTAGCTATCGATTAAGACAATTCGCGAGTAGATTGATGCGGCAGAACGTGAGATCGGCGATTCGCTCGAAAATGCAGTAGATGTACTTTTTTGGATGAGGGGGTGGGGGCGATGCCTGTGTTAGCGTGGCACTGCGTGCCAATCATCGGGTTGCACCCATCACACGCCCGTCACGTCAAGTAAATGCCCTCTAACCGCTCGAGCTATCGCCTTTCCACTTAACACGTGCCCAACGATATTTTGAGCATACACAAGTTTAAGCAGTTCTTGCAGACCTAATCCTGCCCTGATGTAGCCAATGCTTTCAAGAAAGGTCATCTCCATGTGGAATCCCCCTAGATGCAACATAATAGTGTGTAGATCACTATCGGGCTGTAAATTGTCAATGATTTGCTGGTCCTTCCACCATAACGGTTGGTCAAATGTCGGAATATGATGGCACTGGTGACGTCTTGCCAGTGAACAAACAAATTTGAGTGTTGAATAGAGGCAGCTCATGTCGCTTGGATTCATAACTATCATTGGCAAGAGTGTGACGGATGATTTCCCTGGATGACTTTCTTGACTGACAGCCTGCATCATGCCTGGCCTCCCCGGTCTAGGTGAACGGATTGCCCAGACAACTTTCCAAAGAAGTTTTAGCTTCCACGAGGGATCACTGTACCAGATAGTAGGTAGTTCCAGATAGACCATGGATAACATACCATTGAACGGTTTGTTGTAGTAGTGTATGTCAATCTTCTCGACAGCAGCAACATCTTTGGCGGTTACAGATATCCTTGGTACTAGTCTTTTTCGTTTCATCCCAGGTATCAGGGCTGCGATGAACCCCATGCCATGAAAGGTGTCCAGTCCCTCTAGTGTCCTGACATTATGGTCGGCATTATCTGCCACATTTTGTACAAAGTAGCCTGGCGTAATACTAGGGATGTCAGTGCCTTGTGAACTTACTGCACACATTTCAAATCTTTTCACTTCAGAACAGGTGGCACAAAAACCACTGCTGTTCAGGGAATCAATGGGGAACTTTGATCCGAAGAGGTGATGCATCTGAACTGCAAGACCAATATGCAGTGGTGCTATAAGAACTCTGGGTCGGGCAGCTTGGGCAATACTTTGTCCTATTAATGCAACCTTCAACTCTGCCTGCTCACTGAAAATCGTCCCCAGCAGAAGCTGCAAAGACTCTGGTAGAAACTTATTGTTTTTATCGATAGATGCTATATTTTCAGGAATATGGTATGCATCTTCAGAGGTAGCCATGCATTTGATGTCATTCTTGATGAGATCTGCAGCTGCTTTAACAATCCACATTTTTTCCAGCTTTAGCATCTGTTAATTTTGGGACATCATAGAAGGCTTGAAGAATTAATGCTGCTGTGGTCCTGAACGTTACTACATCAGCCTTACCACTTATGTTGGTAATAACAATGGAGTTGCCAACGTATTCTTCAAGTCTCCTCTTCATATGTTTCATAGCGAAAGCTTCTGAATCATTCTTGCAGTGCTCATGCATTTTCTGTGCAAGATCACTAACAGTAATCTGCTCGTCATCATTTTCTTTTAGATATTTAACCTACGAATGCAGCTTTACTTTGCTTTTGCTTTGCTTTGCTTTGCTTTGCAGTTTTACGAGTTTTGCTTTACGAATGCAGTTGAGTCATCAGGGGTAAAATGACAGGTTGGATACTTGGCTTTCGCATAATTATCCAGCTTTAGCTCAACCGTTCCATTCAGTATGTTCCCAACATCATAGCCAACTGTGAGCTCATCTGCACAAAATACAAAAAATTCTTTGTACAGCTAAGGGAAAAAAATTGGCATTAAGGCCACTGCAAAAAAAACCTTGTTTCTCAGGCGAGGAAAATTGCTAAAATTGGTAGGCATGCCCTGGAAGGAGCAACTCACTTGGTATTGTCCACAAAATTCGGCCGGTTGTTTTTTAAAATGATACAAATGATACAAATGATAAAATGATACAAATGATTAAAATGATACAAATGATACAAGATGATTTAAAATGATAAAATGATTAAACTGTATTTAAGCTCATATTGACTCACCATGTGCATCCACAGTTTTGTCATCAGCTGCACGCACTGGAACATCAGCAGATTCATTGTCAGACAGACTTGTAGATAAATCAGCAGTTTTGTGAACAGTTGCAGGTGCCGAAACATCAGCAGTTTCATTATCAGACGGACTTGTAGATAAATCAGCAGTTTTGTGAACAGTTGCAGGTGCTGGAACATCAGTAGTTTTGTGAACAGTTGTAAGAGATTGGTATAAGGTCAGTTTGAAAACCATACAATATCGAGGTACGCCGCAGAATGTTTCGCCAGTCAATACAACCGAACAGGGAAGATAGCCCATATGCAACGACCAAAGAAGACCGGATAGCAAGATATGGCCTTGCGCAAAAGATTCGTTGTTCCCCGACCGCCGAAAGCGGTTAAAGCCGCGCACAAGAATTCCGCGGGGACTGGGCCACGCGACCGCGGATTTAACCCCGCTATAAACGCATTCGCGGGCGCCGAGGAAGGCGGGGCGCGCGAATGCGTAATAGGCGGGCAGCCTACACTGCACTGTAGCTTGCAAGCGTTTCAATAAAATGTAAATGCTAATAAATACAAGTCACGGCGGCGCAAAACTCCCCGAGCCAGCTCACGTGAGCGCGGGGGAGGAGGAGGCTGGAAAGTGCCCCCCATGTAAAAACATGCCACGGCCACGCCAGCACGTGCTTCGCACGAAGCGTGGCCGTCGCCACGGGCAGCGCGGGGATCAGAGGACATATCAAGAGTTGGGCTACTTGCATATCGCTTGGAGTTACTAATCCGCGCAACCGAAGCAATTATCAGTGTAAACAACCATCAAATTGAGTCAGGCCTGCGGGGGAACTAAGATGGCTTGGTGTGTAAAAATTCCTGTGGAAAATCGCTCGAAGAGAGGCCTCGTCGCGCCATCTATGGACGCAAAATATGTACGAGAATAACTTCAGAGTTATTCAAATAAAATAATAAAAGTAAATTCGAAATCGCTTCTAGAGAAAAAACTAACGCGCCAAACGCAGCAAGTTTTACCAATTACGAGCATTTGCATTTATTCATCCGCCCTACTGCATAAGTCGAAAAGCTTCTGCAAGCGCCACAACTCCTGGACAATTGACCAATAAGAGGCCGATCTGACAGCTAAGCCGTTAAATTGATATTGACAGAGCAGCGATTTCGATTAAAAAGGCGGCCACGAGGTGGGCGCGTCGCGGCTTACGCGCGATAACCGGGCTGCAGACTGTCAAGAACAAGCTAAAAGAGAAACTGGACAAGCTAGGAAACAAGAAATTGTAGCTCGTGTCGACAGACAACAGACTGGGTCAACAATCTATGATTGTAGAGAAAAAGACGGTTCCATGCGTCTATGCCTGACCCGAAGCCGAAGCGAAGTCGGTGCAAAATGTCAGAAAATCGGGAGTTTTTCCAGTAAGTTATTGGCATGTAATTCTGTGATGGCCTGGAGGAAGGCTGCGTTTTTAGAAAAATCAATGTTTTCCCTTTTTTATTGCTGTTGGAACTCTGTAGTGTACCTTTTACTGTAGTAAAAATATGTTCAGTTTTTATTTTTATTTTGCGGTCGTGCAGAACCTGCCGTTGAATCTGGTAATGGAATTGCCAATACAGCGATACTTACAACTGTTCACAAAACTACTGATGTTCCAGCACCTGCAACTGTTCACAAAACTA
>NW_014578119.1:43187-49383 GCF_000485595.1 Priapulus caudatus
AAATCAATGTTTTCTTTTTTATATGCTTGTTGGAACTCTGTATAGACTTTTACTTAGTAAAAATATGTTTACATTTTTATTTTTATTTGCGGTCGTTGCACGAACCAGCCGTTGAAATTCTGTAATGCGAAATTCCATACAGCGATACCTTACAACTGTTTCACAAAAACTACTGATCTAAAAACGCAGCCTTCCTCCAGGCCATCACAGAATTACATGCCAATAACTTACTGGAAAAACTTCCCGATTTTCTGACATTTTGCAACCGACTTCTGCTTCGGCTTCGGGTCCAGGCATAGACGCATGGAACCGTCTTTTTCTCTACAATCATTAGATTGTTGACCCAGTCTGTTGGTCTGTCGACACGAGCTACAATTTCTTGTTTTCCTAGCTTGTCCAGTTTCTCTTTTAGCTTTTCTTGTCGTGCATATGGTATCTTCCTGTTCGGTTGTATGACTGGCGAAACATCTGGGCGTACCTCGATATGGTATGGTTTTTCAAACTGACCTATACCAGTGAACACATTCTTGTACTCCATCACTAAGCTTTCCTTTGTGATCGGTCGTGATAGCATGTGTGATGGCTTGCGTTCATTCACACGGCACAGCAAGTTCAGTGTCTCACAGGCTTGGTGACCTAGAATTGCAGTGTTAGTCGCATCTGTGACATAAAAACTCAGCCTGTGTTCATCACCACTGGTGCCACAGTGCACGTCTATCTTACCAAGTGGCTTAATACTGTGGTCACCAAATGCCGATAATATGGTGTTCGTTTTCCTCAATGGTATTCCGTTCTTCATAGACTTGTATGCACTGTGGGGTAGAAACATTAGCTTCTGCACCGGTGTCCAACTTGAACCGTATCAGTTTGCCCTCTACTCTGAGATGTGTACACCACTTAGACGCATTCTGTTGTGATATGTGATCCACAAACAACGAGCCCATAAACAATGCATCGCTTTCTGTGTCACTGTCATCATTGACTGTGTAAACTCTCTTGTGCTTGGTTGCATTGCTTGACATATTCTGTCCACTACCCTTGCATACAACAGCAAAATGATTTTTCTTATGACACTTTATACATGTCTTTCCATATGCTGGACACTTCCTCGGTGGATGCTTCATGCAACAGTACTTGCATTCCGTGAGATTGTGCACTTTCTGGCTTGCCCGGGAACCTGCCGCGATGTGCTTGTGCCAAGCCTGTTTTCCCGCGGTTTTGTGCAAGGCGTGCACGCTAGCCATAGCACTACTACTAGCGCTCATAGACTGTAAGTATACTTTACTAACCTCAGCTGCCCTGCATATGTCTGCAGCCTTGTCGAGCGTTAGATCTTTCTGCCTAAGTAGCCTTTCTTTAATCCTGTCATCCGCCACACCAAACACAATTTTGTCCCTGATCATGAGATCACGGGAGTCTCCAAACTCGCACGATGCAGCACGAGTCCTCAAATCAGTGACCCACTGATCGGTAGTCTCTCCCTCGTACTGGTTGCGCTCCCAGAACTTATACCGTTCGAACACAGTGTTCTTTCTTGGCTCACAATACTGCTGGAATTTCGCCAATACTACGTTGACACTTTCCTTGTCTACTTCGTTATTCCAGGCAAATGTGCTGTGAATTTCCTGTGCCTCATGTCTGGCACAATGAAGTAAGATAGCAACTCTTGTTGCCGCCGGCTTTTTGTCGACTTCCGTGGCTGTTGAATAGACCCTCCACTGTCCAACCCATTTTCTCCTGTTCTCTGCAACATTCCCGTTAAACCTTACCTGTTCTGGAGGCCTAAGATGCTCCATGGTCTCGCGTAAATACCACAACTTCTGACACCATGTAAAAGCGTGACACTGTTTACGGGCATGGAAGTCCAGAGAGAGAGAATCTCCCGGTCCAATTTATTACTCGAACCTAAGTGGACAATAACAACGAGTTGCGCGTGACGTCATAACTACGAGTATGCATCAATCTGTTACAGTTACTGGTAATTTAAAACGAAATCTTTCAATGTATGGCCCCCATTCGACTGCACGACTGTTTTTCAGGCACAAATGTGGTGTCAGTTAGTAAATTCGCGATATTTTTTTCAAACGCCGGACGACATATGTCATAGCTCTAATGGTGCACAGCTGAAGTACATGTCTACTTAGCTTTAATATTGCCACTCGGCAGAAAACGGTCGAAATACTATTTTTCAGCTCCTGAAATTCAATTCTTAAGTATGGAGGATTTAATAGTGGTCTGGTCTCAGATATCGGCAAAATACGGCCGCAAAGCATGATGGGAATGAAAAGGGAGCAATAGTACCACACACGGTGAAAACACTTTGACAGCCGAATGTTTACAGTCGCTATTGTATGCGGATGCGAAAACATTACTTTTAAGACTTTAAAGTCATTATTTCATTGTTTTTTATCCATGGGTGGTGGTGATCATTGTGCAGTTTGGGGTTGTGACAACGACCGTCGGTATCCAGACAGGTATCTTTTGACATTTTCATTTATACTTTCCTCGCTCCAGTGGTGGAAATTTTGCATAAGCTTAAGCCTTAGTTTAGTTTAAATCATGTGTAGGGTTGTGTAACCCCTAAACCGACCGTCTAACGTTTGCATGCTAGTTTTGAAATGAAAATTAAATCGGCATTAAAAATATAGTTACTACTAGTTTGTGGAGTGAATGCTGCAGATTCAGATGATGTAAACTGGTTATCGATTTGTTGTCTACTTTCGGAGATATCGCTATGCATATCGCGTCGTGTCATTTTAGTTTCTTTCAAATTGCTTGGCTTAATTCCCGACCGGCATTTTTCCATAGGCAAAGCATGGTAAACAAGTCCCATAGAACGGCGTGTTGTAGAAGTTTGCATTAGAAATTTGTTGAAAATTTCCATCTAAAAATGTAGCAAATCGAGAATCATAATTTTCATTTCAACCACATTTTCTCATCGGCGGTTCAGCCTTTCGCAGTTTAAATGTGCATTGCGCGTAAAGCAGTGCGCACTTTGATCTCTGTGCGCGAAATGGACATGGTCGGGACTTAGGCAACTGGTCGGTTGGTAGTTATCTATCTATACTCTACCGGTATGACAGTATTGGCATAGGCTAGCGCCAAACGCGAGTTTATAGTGATAAAATTTATGGGGAATTTAATAGTGACTTTCAAACATTATTATGTAGGCCTTTTTATGTTTAAACAAACCAGAAATTCAGGCTCATGCATGTTTGAATTTTTGTCGTTTTCAAAGTTGTTTGTTGGTGTAGATGCTGTTGCACTGCCCATGTATTTTCATGTTTAAAAATTAAAGCTTACCTTGTCCAATGGCAGTTTATTTTCCAGTTCCACTTCCAGTCTCCAACACTCAAGACCTGCAGTGCAGGTTCAATAGGTTTTCTATGCAATTGTTAAAGGAAATTTACACTGAAGTGCTTAACGGGGGGCATCCATATGGACCCACACTTTATTTATCTTAAAAACAACATGACCGATTTGAATTTTTTTCTATCAGAAAGTGTGCTACCAATATTTAGTCAATTACAAAAATAGGTGGCATAGAATTATGTTGCATTTTCGCACTACGTGCGAAAAACGAAATGTTGGATCCATATGGACCCCACTTCATGCACTTAAGTGTTAAGTGTAAACTTTGATGGGATGTTCTTTTTTCAATATTGCTCTTGTGATTCTTTTTTTTATTTCAGGTATATTATCTAGAATTTCTGTAACACTGCCCTAGAAAGAATGTCCATATCACTTGGTTTAGAGAGTTATGTGAACTAAATATGGCATACAATAACCTCTTAAAGCTCCTCGCTCAAGCTCTCAATGGGTACCTGGGGCCAATTTGTACAGTTTATACCCTTGCATTCGCCACACACTACTGAGCATTCTAAACCAAGCTTTTTGCAGGTACATTTTCGTGTATCACAGTCTGTTTTGCAGTTACATCGGATCACCTTTATAAGAGTGGCTGGATCTGGTGGCAAGTCTGTTTTCATGGGTTCAGGTCTATCTGCCACTCGAAGCCACCCCTATTCTTCTGGATTCCAGTTGGAACCTTTGTCCATCCACTGTTGTACTTGAAAATATACATGAGCACTATGATAGCGAGCAGCCGCTGCAGTGGGGGGAAGCGTGTGTACTTGTTCCGAAGAGGTCCTGGTTGAGATTTTTTTTCTGAACCGCCTGTACCGAAGTTCATCCAAGCCTTCGTCAGTGGAGCCACTGTACAAACAAGACAGGTCCTTCTCACCAGCAGAAATGATTTCCTCATTTGCTGATTCGCTGGAGAATATATCTGCTTGCTGTTTGAAGTCAGGATTACTTTTCAGCTTTTTAAGAAATGTTCCTTTCACAATACCAAACAGCCTTGAGATGTGTCGCATCCAGTAATTGCATGCACGAATGGTAACAGCTGACATGTGTCTGCGCCCAGTGCTTGTTGTAGCCACTTAATATTCTATATCCTCAGCTTCTTAGTGGTCTGCTTTCCTTCTGACTTCAAGTAGAGGTCAAGGGAGTTAGGATTTGCATGGAAGCACAAAAGCACTAGAATATCCGTGTCTTCTCCTATTAGGGTAGTGGGGCATCTAGATGCTGAATCCACCGCAGATTGATAAATGAGCAAGTCGGCATCACCTGCTGCATGAATGGTTTTAACACTGTGGTCTTGAAGCCTGTCACTGAGCATGATGATGAATTGCTGTTTGTTTCTGCTATTAGCTAGGAAGTGTTCCTTCTTTGACTTAAGAGGCATGCTGCCAACAAAGTTCACCTGTGCACCTACAACACCACCACATCGACGGAGATGAGCAGTATCCTTTGTAGAAGGGCCTGAGCCATATCCATCAAACACGACAGTTGGGTTGCTGTACTTTTCCCAACATAGTCTACTTATAGCTGTATGACTACATATAGCTGTATAGAGGGATGACTACTCAGCTCAAATTTGAAGATGTCAGCTACACTTTCTGTATCATCACCTGTAGCCATAACCAAACGCTGAAAGAGCAACTGAGGGTCAACATTGATAGACTCACCATCATCGCCATCGTGACTACATGTTTTTTTTTCTTGAATGTGTACTCTACGACATTTTTTCCTCTCATGGTTCCAAGGATATTACACCCTACTTCTTTTGCTTTGTCAGCATTCACTGCTTTATCTGCTGTTACACCAGTAACTATGTTCTGAAGACATGAGTTCTGTTCAAATGGGTTTCTGTACTGAAGAAACCCAAGAAGTGACATTGTCTTTCTCGCGTTTGTCATGTCTTTGTGCTCATCGCTTGTCATGAAATGATTGTTTGTTAGCTCCTGTATTGCACCATTAACTTCAGCACATGCAGGCATGGAAAGAAGCCATTGGGTACAATGAGACTCGTTCATCCACGACTCCTTGTTAATTCACCTGTTGTTTTCATGCTTCGCATTAGTACTTGCTCAATCACCAAGTCAGGCGAAAGTCCAGCCAAAAACCGATTACTGCGCCGAATAACGTGGTAACCAGTGGTGAAAGAGGCAAATACATCTGGTTGCTGTGTCTCCAACTGTAACATCTGCTGTAGGTACACATACACTGATTTGGTGTGAAGGTTATGCCCTGCTGCAGCAAAATAGGGTAGCATTTCTTGTAAGTGTTTTCAGATGAAGGTGACAGTTTCCTGTGCGTTCTGCTTTGAGAAACTGGCGGAGCAGGTTGACCATTTGCATGTATTGCAGCCATAAACGTGCAGTTGGATAGCTAGCTATTGCACTGCTTTGATCATGTAGCGTTCTGTTGAACTATCTCAATAAATCGTTCTGTACAGACTGTATCAGCAGAAACTTCATGAGCCATAAGCTTGTCATATAATTGGATGGCAGAATTGAGGTCGTCTGGAATATGCTCAATGTTCAAAGAAACACCTGCCTGCGTACTCTCACTTGCACTGCTCCAGAGTCCATAGGTGACATACCATTTGTTTGAATGCTTTCACTTAGCTCAGCCTGTTGTTGACTACTTGATATGCTTGCCTGCTCTCTGCTTTTGGGCGTGTTCACCGTAGGGAGACGAATGCTAAATGTTCTTGCTGTAAGTAATGCATTCAGAGCCGAGTCAACCAGAGAGACATGATACAAGATTGCGTGGCACAGCTTTGCTGTAGATCCTGAGCGCTGCGCGCGGATGAGACGCGCAGTTCCGCAGGATATGCGCACGCGCCCGC
>NW_014578119.1:49393-72187 GCF_000485595.1 Priapulus caudatus
TTCAGGTATATTATCTAGGACCATGTCAAAGAATTGAAGTTCCATACCTGTTCCAACCCCAAGACCAGACAAAAGTGGACGCAACTGTTGCAGCGTGAAAAGCCATTTGAAGTTAACCCATCAACGACTGTCTGTAGTAACCACTTTAAATATGGCCAACCCTTCAAAACAGATCCAGTTCCATCACTCTTCTTAAAGGGATATGACCAGAACAGCTCTGCAACACCAAGGAGGCCTCCTACAGACCGCACGAATGTAACTGTAACATCTACGCCTTGAAGGCCTCGACTGAAACGATTTCAGGCTACTGCAGTGCAGGTGGAAGCACCACAGTCTTCAATAGGAACTTGGTTGATTTTCCCAGCGACCATGATTATTATATGCCACCATCAAGCAATCTTCAATTCAGTCAAACCTACGCCTCTAGTCTAGAAAAAGAACTAGTAGCATTACCACAGCGATGTGATGACCTACAGGAAAAACTTCAGTCAGCCACAGAAAATGTGGTGAAACTCAAGAAAGCTGTGACAGTAAGCTGTAGAAAATTTACTATTAGTGACATTTGCGACTCTGATGATCTGAGAAAGCTGTATACAGGAATTCCGTCGTACATTTTTTTTAAATGGTTGTATAGCGAGGTGGAAACATGCGTAGAATTTGCATTACTTTAAAGGGAAATCCTCACTCAATGACAAGAGCTACCAAATTAATAACAATAACAAGCACTGGACCAAAAAGAACTCAAAGTTTGGAAGACGAGCTGCTGATGACACTAATGAAGCTGCGTCTTAATCTTCGCGAAGAGAATCTATACCTAAAGGAGTTTACTATACTGCCAGGGCCAATTCCTTTGACTATGATAGACCTCATGGAGTCAGCCCTTGTAGTATGACGATTATAATCATTACATTCTTTCATGTAATGTGATGTTTTCTGTAATTCTAAGCAAAATAGATCATAAGTTAATTGTAATCTTTGGAGAAAAAAAATTGTAATTCTGAAAAGTATGTCAAGATTACTCTAAAATAAAATTGATTACCTTAAATAGCTCAACAATAAATTTTTTCAGAAGATTTCAAATATATTCTGGTATTAGGACAAGTTCCAGCTACCTCTGCTTGAGTGGGGCATCTGTTCAGTGTCACTGGACGCATGGTTGCATGAAAGACTAATGTTTGGGAAAGACAACAAGAAGTTGATGTATTATTGTTAATTAACGTAATAAGTAATGTACTACTGATGATATAAATTATTAAATATAAATTAATTATTATTCTGATAAATTATTATAAATTATTCTGATATAAATTATTTTCACATTATGAGTACTCATATCCATGGAGTCAAAGTTGTCATGTATCTGCACAAAATGTAGATAAAATGTAAATAAAATGTTAAGCTCCTTAAACATAATACCAGTTTGTTCATTATCATCATCGTCATCATCATTAGCCTCGTCTACACGACAAACCTTAACTCGAGTTAAGCATCTACACGGGCCCTTAACTCGAGTTATGAACCTCGCCAGTCGATTGAGGTTAAGCTAACTCTAGTTACCTTAACTCGAGTTAAGGTTCGTGTAGACGCTTAACTCGAGTTAGCAAATAGTACATAACTCCACGATAGGCGGCAACACTAGTACGATGTACGTACACATGCACGCACGAACGCACGTGTACGTCGTGCACACACACGGACGCACGCACGCATGCACGCACGTGTACGTACACACGCACGCATGGACGTACGTGTAGGTACACACGCATGCACGCACGTGTACGTGCACACGCACTCACGCACGTTTATATACACACGCACGCACGCATGCATAATAAAATGGTAATAATCGCTATCGGGTGTTGTCGTGTAGACGCTAGATAATCGCTAACTCGAGTTAAGGTTCGTCGTGTAGACGAGGCTGTTGTTCATTTTCTTGGTATTGTTCTTCTTCGTCTCTTCCTTGGTTTGCACCCACTGCATGTCCACAGTACTTTCCTCTTCTTCAAGAATGCTTTGCTTCCATTGATACCTTCACAAGAGTAATGGAACCACCGGTCACAACTGTCACAAGCAATACTGTTGTCATCAGCGTCAGCTGGATTTTTCTCACAGACATCACCACAGATTCCACATGGGTAATCCACCTTGACATTCGGTGTGATGCTTTCTAATTTGTCCAGCATGGTATCTATAGTCCTTTTTACGGCGCGCTCTCTTACAATTCCTTCTACTTTTCGTGATGAACGTTCTGGAACAACTCCTTTCTTGAAGAACACTTCAAGATCAGGAAGTATTGAATTCATATAGTTCATATCGAGATTTATCCTATCCACAAAAAGTTGCTAGAGGAGCTCACTGTCCTTACTGTAAAGTCGCACCATGTCACACCACTGGTAAACATCTGCACCTGGACTTGGGCATATTACGGATGCTGCCGTTGAAGTTGGATCACCCCGTTCTCGTTAGTAAGGAAACCTCCTTTCTGCGATGCTAAGTCAGTTATAGTCATATGTCTCTGGGTGTACGGGTTTTTGATTTCTAAGAATCCAGTGCCGCAATGGTTGCATGAAATTATGCCATCTGGTGACGCAGCTATATATGGGTACTGTAAACTTACCCACAAGCCAGTTTCCTTGCATGAAACATCTGTGTGTTTACGGCGTCTGTGTTTTGCCAAATACTGTTTTCGTGCAATTCTTTCATGGTTTCTCCCCCACGACATTGCGGCTGATTGCGGTTGGCCATAGTATCCCATTACACGGGCATGTTGTGAATGTCCTGTTACAACACCATGTTTCACACAACTAGCACATTCTCCAGCCACGCTGGCAGTGATGCGTCCTTTGCGGTGGTCACTCCATAAAGTTGACGAAGCCTGCTGCAGTGTCTCTCGTGCGAGGGCTTCCTGTTGATGTCTGGTGATGTTCAATTTGTCGATAAGTTTATCTGAAGTTACAGATTGACCATTTCTGATCATATCGTCAAATGCAGCTTCTACTGTTGTTCCTGGTGTGCTTGTTTGTACAATTTCTTTATTGTAGCACACAGATAGATTTGGGATCTGGTCATTGGAATTGCCCTCTCGTTTGGCATGAACAAGAAGTTCACCGTTTCCATTCGTAACTTCTGCCAGTATGTGCAAGTTGAAAGCTGCAAGTGGTTTTTCTTGCATGTGGGCACTTATTCTGGGTTCAAAGTCTGAGCGATATATTTGCGAGTTCAACGATAGCTGCTCAGATACATCTTCTTTTATTCCTACAACTTTAATATCCTTGACAAATTGAGGCTTATGAATTGATTCACCGCATTTTCGTGGCTTTCCCCAGACTTGCTTTTGTGAGGTGCTGGACTTGTTTCTTCCTTGTTCCACACATTCAGCAATGGCAAATAGAAGAGCGCAAATATGTTTGCAGGTTGCTTGAATCCTGTAAATGGTAACGGATAAAGTGATACATTGTCAGTCATATTTTACCAACATTGTCCTGGTCAGTCAAAAAATTTGATTTTTCCCAGTTAGATTTTAATAGGCTGATTTTCATCTTAACCAAAGATGTCGGGGTGGGGGTTGGGAGGGGGGAGTTGTCCGTGGTAACATTGTGCCTGTTATACCACTGTTTACAAAACATCAGCAACATCACATACAGACCTATTTAAATTTGATGTTTACGTTTTCACATACAGATCAATTTGAAATAGATTATTTATTTTTACCATATATTTAAACGAAAGCATAATTAGTAATCAAATATTTATTATTTGAAACAAAACATTTCCAATTTTTCAGAAAATGATAAAGCCTGCAAAAATGAATTATGTTTATGTTCTATTACAGCTCAAATTCAGAAGTGAATAAGCGACAAAAAAAGTTGTCACATACAGATCTATTTCAAATAGATCCGTTAGTATGTGATGTGGCAGATGGAAAAAAAAAACTTATTTATTAGTTTCAAATTTCTCAAATGTGTATTAAGTTCCGTTTGTGATGTGTTGCATCCACAAGATGGCTAGAATTTGACGTGTTAGTAAACCTTAAGAATTTGGAAGAACATGCGTTAATAAGAACTCCATTCTTGAGAATGTTACTTTCACTTACCCAATACAACAAGAGCACTCTCCAGTTAACACTTGGCCTGAAAGCTTCTGCAGTACAACCCAGGTATTGTAACAAGCTTCTGTGACCTTCTGCTGGGGTATAACCTGCGTAAAAAAACAGAAAGCGACAGATGCTCGACAAAAATTCATTCACTCCGCGTAGTGGAGAGCCAATCAGAAAACAAGAATTTAGAGTATGCGGAGTGCATTGAAAATGAGTAATGCACTCCGCGTTTTGCGCCCAGACTGTGCAACGTGCTTTTGATGTGTACATGCGTGTGTGATCGTCACACAGATTGATTCATTTTTTAACCGGGTAAATTTGCTGTTGTCATAGTTGATGACATTTGACAACCACATTCAATAATGTCAACATAAATTATCAAATTATTTCCTCTTTTCTGTCGTGTATACATGATTTAGGTTAATAAATTTGCATTTATTTTGCTCGTGAAATAGCACTTGTTAGCATTGACGTCACGATTCCGTCATAACAGCGCGCTTCGGAAGAAGTGCCCGGATGTGCAGACAAACTCTCATGGCGGCTAATGCAAAAGCAATTAGCTAAGCAAAAGCTAATGCAGAAGGTATTTTTCATATCGCGATGTAGTAGATCGCTTATGTGATGTAGTAGGCTAGTACAGTATGCGATGCTCAGCTGTCAGCATTCGTCTGTCATTCAACTTTCGTAAAAAATCGATCATAGTGGGTAATTTTAAGATAATTGTGATAGGTGGTATCATCACTATTAAACCGTTGGGGAACTTACAAAATTTTTACTTCATCGTCATTCACTTAGCAGCGGGCCAAGTTTCTAGCAGACGCGGAGTAAGACTAGCGTACCGTACTCAATGACATTGACAATTGTGCTGTATCATTGTATGTTTGTGTGTGTGTGTGTGTCTGTGGGTGTGTGTGTGTGTGTGTGTGTGTATGTCACTGTCAGATTGATGTGACAAGCCGATTTCTTTAGTTTTAATTTAATTGTAGCAGTCCATGCAATAATACTAAGAATTGTTGTAAAGCAATTGCTAATATAAATCCATGTCCCTTATATGAGGAGTACAGATTGCCTTGCCTTTCAAAATTTGATGCCTGTTCAACGTGGAACTCTGTACAATCAATAACAGTTCTAACACCTTTAAATTATTTAAAAGAAGGCGGCAAGTTAGACTTTATGACATCTCTTGGAGCAAATATGGCAGTTTTAAGATCAGAAAACTGATTGTACATAAACTGAACCCAAGTAATAACAATTTTTGACACAGTGCTACTTGTAATGCCAAATCTGTATCCCAAATCTTCATTGAGCAATCTTGTTCGCAATCTCACTAACGTCAAAAACAGTTCATTCATCGCACTTAACTTGGGTTTAGTACCTCGTGTTTTTGATGGTGACTTTCGGCATGATTTAAGCGGTTGATTCCAGTAAGTCAACTTTTCCATTGCAGGTCCCAAAAATTCCCAAAGGCATAAAAACCGTAACCAAGTTAGCCCAGTGTAAAATTTGCTATTTGTGTGTTAACATATCCTATCATTATCCTTAACATCATCCACACACAAAAACTACAGGTTCATCTTTTGAGGTAATTTTGCTTTTCAAATCAGCCAACTCATTTTTCAATACTAGATTTTAAATTTTCACATTTACATGTGAAGGATTAAGTTTCTTTTCTATCTGAGTAGAAGCATCTTTCAGCGTATTCCTCTCACTGTCACTGTCTACAGTAGCTGATCCATTCTGGTTGTCATGCTGCAAATTAGTGGATGCTGTTACGGACTCATCTCCATCATCTGTAGCTGCATACTTGTCTTCCCCTGTATACTGTCCTGCATTGTACAGAAAATTCGAAATAAAATGAAATAGAACAAAATTAAAAGATAATTAAGGTACTTTCATATAAAGTAAATTTTATTCATCAAATAACCAAATAAAGAAAAAAAAATTAAAAAAAACAATGTAAATAATGTCAATGGTAAAAATTTGAATTAATCTATGATTTAAAATATTTACCTGACATCAACTGGAGAAGACCTGCAGCTTCACGAGTACCGGTATCTGAGCTTGACTCTGTTCTAGAGCGTTTTACAGAAGAACCCCTTCGTGTAGGTAGCTTTTTTTCTGGAAATTGTTTTAACCTATAACAAACCAAAACATCAAGGATCTAAATATCAGTTCATATATGTTTTAGTTCAGGTATTATACCCTTTAATTTAACATAATGCATAAAATGATAACACTGCCTTTCTTTCTCTCCATATCCAAGACGTGACGTAATGAACTATATCACCCTGTATATATGAATTTTCGACAAAAGTCGTATGCAAAAGGGGTATATATCTTTCAAATTCCACTAGCCTGAAAAGCATAATTGGCTTAACTGAATTACCATCTTATAAGATATAACCATTATTATTACCATCATTGAATCCACAAGTCAAACTCTAGCATGCGATAACTCCAAGTGAAAAATGCGCATGGCAATGCAGTGATTGGCAATGGGCATTGAATGGACGCCATGACTTCATGTGAAAAATACAACATTAACTTTCTCGGTATACCCACCTGAGTAGACGAAGCTGTTGCCAGTAATGGTTCCGGGTGTTCGTCTGTTGGGCCACTATTTGGCCTGGATCCACCTTAAACATTTCGTTTTTTCCTTCCTGGCTTGGGAAAAGGTATGAAAAAAACATTTTTCATGTGGTCCCGATCCGCCCCGCATATTGAGAGTCACTCCGACATAAATCATAACAACAATGTCTAGTAGCCACCATCGTCGAAAAACAACACAAAAATACTAGTACATATAGTATATGGGCTATTGAATGGCTATTGAATGGCTATATACATCTAGTATATATGTAAAAATACTATACATATCATGCAGCTGTAGTGTTTGTCTGCTGTTCACCCGTTGACTGGTACCCGTCCGTTTTCACCCTATATCGAGCGGGTGAGAAGGGACGGGTACCAGTCAAGTTCACCGGTTGCGGAACGCAAATCTATTTCCGGCACAATCGGCCAATGCTAACAAGTGCTATTGGATAAACCAATACACTTGCGCTGGATTTTGATGCTTGTCCAATGCACTCGGCCCTGCGGGCATTGGGCATTGGGCGCACCAAAATCACTAGACATGTCCAATTTCACTTGCAAAAGTAAATGCGCTTTTATTAACCTACAATAATGTGGATTCAACTTTACTATAGTTTCTATTTTACGGTCCATGAGATTCATTTAAAGGTTGCTCCGGAGCGCAAGTCAGCTCACACAACCTGTGTGTATTCAGCAATTTCATCATGAACCGGCAAGTAACATTCTCTGACAAAACTGATAAAAATGTACCAGCTCCAAATAATCAAACAAATTAAATGAAAGTGCACTAGATCAAATTATGATTACTCACCTTTTCCTTAACAAAACAGTAGCTCATATCAGCGGTTATGCCATGAGACTGGAGGGCCCTAACATGTCCAGACATCAAAAGGCCTTTGCCGAGAGAAAGTGTCCTGGTACCTTCCGTCTTCTGTAGGCCTATTCTACGATTACCTGCAATACAAAATAATATAGTACAGTTAGCAGTGATTTGCCCAATAATCCACTTTTTTTAAATGTCAACCTACAAATACAATTTTATAACCCCAATTTGATTATATTGACATCACACCTCTAATATCCACCATGTCCATGTATCATTTACATGCATGAAGTATCAACCTGGGCCCTGGGGCATGCATGCATGCATGAACCTGAGGCTGAGCCCTGAACCTTTACTTCGTCTAAAGTAAAACCTGATTTATTCTAACAAATTTTAAATTGTCAAACTTTGAATTATTTTCAACCTGGGTCATGTACCCGAACAGGTTGTGTTCTACTCTAATATAAAATTTATTAGTACTTTACATCAACCTGGGTGATGTATGCGAACAGGTTGTATACTGTATACAGTATAGTCTGCTGTCTCATATTTAAGTTAGGTAAGCTTATCCTTATAAACAAAACAAAATAATTACCAGCTTTTATGTAGCTGTCAAGATCATCTCGAGTTGTTTCTGGTAAGCTGGATGGTCCATCTTCCCAACCAGTAGTCAGAGTTTCTGGGTGATGAAGCTGAATAATGCCTCCATCAAACACCAGCTTTCTTTTCTTCGACTGCTCAATTTCTTGTTCTGCCTCTTCATTGGAAGGTTTCAGTTTCAAGCCAAGTTTTTGAGCCCAGTAAGCTTTCTCCGCTAATTCTGCATGGTCTTCATTACCAACTGGTACTTCTCTTTCTCTTCGAGGAGAGGACGAACGTGAGAGAAGAAGACGAAACCGGCGACGGGTTACTTCGTCAATATTAATCTAGTGGTGATAGGATCTGCGGCACATACGAGCGCAGAGGAATTCTTTGTGAACTAGTAACAAGCAATAAAGCTATAACCGTACCGTTAACCGAATCTCACTGTATTCTGTTCAATTGGTGCTACCTGTCATCACCGTCCTGCCTGTTATACCGGCGGGAGCGAACACTGAATCCCACAACTAGGACACGTGTCACGAAACAACGTCTGCCGAACCGTAGTCGGCCACCCCTAGGGCCACTACACTATTGTAGTTTATTTGAAAGGTCTTCTAACTCACAGTCATGGCACATACATGTTTTCAAGACAAAAGTGGGTCAATACCATTCTAGAAGTGTTAGTGTATTGACTGCTATTATTGGTTTTATTAAAAATTGCCATACGAACCTGAACAATGCTAGAAAACTGCCACAATATGAAATTCAATGCTATCCGCCCTTGAACTTCTGGTATTCCCACAATGCATTGCAATCATCTTATTGGATAGTTCTATCCATTTTCACCAGGTGTCTCTAGTAGGAAGTACTGTTAGTGTACTGACTAAATTATTTTGGACACCCACAAGACAATTTCTTGGCGGAAAACTTGGCGTGGGTTTCTTCGTGCAACATGGACAATATCGATCATATTTGGGTGAGGCAGAAAAATAACACCATTAGATATTTTTCAGCAAGGGTTTATTTTCCTTCTGGGGTGTATGCGACACGCATGTTCCACCCCCTGGGGTACTGCCAATGAAAGATTCTACCAACATAATTATATCTGAATGGGTAAAATGTAATTTCAATTAATTTGTATGCGCAGAGCGATTGGCAAACGCAGCGCCCTCCGATTGGTCGGTGAATCCGCTCTTCAAACCAAAGTACGTCACAGGTCAACAGAAATGGCGCTCAGTATATTTGCCGCTCGTCACTTCGTTCTTTTTTGTAACAGGTTATATTAGTTTAATACACAGTATTGTGATACATAGTAAGTTCCAAGATAGCGGAGAAAGGTTCGTGTTGAGAAGAGTTTTAGTCTCTGAAAACGCACCAGCAAACCGCCCTGAGTGATTCACTCAGGGGTTCTTCCACACAAAAGGATAGGGACGCGTTGTAACCCTATCCTGTGTTTGGATTACATTATTGTATCTAGGGTGGGGTTACCCCGTTGTGGTGTCTGTGGTGTGTGTCGCCCCTCGTCTGGCATGGTTGACTAACTCCACGATGCACCGAACCGGAACACGGCGGAACAGGTTATTGCGGGAGCGCAGTAGCACTCAAGCGCTCGAGTGGCTAGTGGGATCCGGATGGCGACGATACGGCCAGTCAACGTCTCTGGGCACAACAGGTGAGTAAAATACCTAAGGTTGTGAGCTAGTCACTAAGTATCGACCAGTGGCGCTATCGGGTGTCGCCGGAGAAAACGCTACAATATGATGCATTGATGGTTTTGGTTACTCCACCATGCATGGTAGTGTAATGTTGATTGTTGTTTCTTACGTTGCTGTTCACATTAGCGACACTATAACTACAAGTCATTGGCATACTAATACTAGATATACAAATAGTATACTAGTATTAGTATATATTTAGTTAGCCACAAATTCCCTTCTTGCTTTACACTGTGTTGGCGAGAAGTGAAAACAGGGGGCCGTTTCACGAAGCTATCGTTAAAACGTCATCTTAAGGATATCCTTAGAATTCTTGTACGAGAGCCTAACGCTGTCCTAAACGTCCCTCGTTAAAGTGTTTCACGAAACTTATGCCGGTGCATTGTTAGACGGTCAAAAATTCAGCTGTAACGATGTTGCTGGCGGCATAGACTGGTACCCTATCTCTACACCTTGCTACTAGATAGTCTATATATAGAGACATGTTACAAGTCTAATGGCGACCCAGCTCACTGTGAGTTGCTACGCTAATCTCTCGCGTCATTTAGTTTTAATACATGTAGGTACAACAGCGTGCAAACTAAAAATAATAGGTTAAAAGTATTTTTAAATGCCAAGTACCTTAGAAATAATTAAACTAAAGCAAGGTTGTCATATTTCCTGCAACTAGAACTACCACAAATGATGTATTGACTGAACAAAAATGTACCCATAACATAAATTCTGAAGGGATACATTTACGTTTACTTGGATACAGTATTGGCGCCATAGGATACAGTGCGTACATACCTATAGCACATACCGCCCTAGCATACATACACGAACATCCGAAGCATGCCACATGTAAGGTGCAAGAAAGCATTTCATCTCCTTAAAATCTGCTACCACAATAAGAAGCTTCTAAGCCACCTTTAACCCCTGCGTGTCATGCCTTCACAGGCCTTGCACAGTATTCTCGTAGACACAGAAGTTACCTTCTCGGCGGGTTTTCGCTTTACACTACGGTTTGCCAAAACAATAAAAACACGCGGGAAATCGCGCGTTGCTTGATGTACGATAGCCTAAGTACTGCCCCTGACCTGTCCTTAATATTCCTCCTTAATAGCAACGTCGTTGCGTTAGCGAGACGTTTGTGAAACGTGGAAACTTAGTGAGGCTTTTGTGAAACACTCTATATATAAGGATATCCTAAAACCCCTCTTTAACCCATCACTAACTTAACGAACGCTTCGTGAAACGGCCCCCAGAACTAGTAGTAGAGAGGACAGTAGTAGAACAGTTCACGTCTGTAGAGCCTAGGTGGGCTAATATTTAGTTAACTCTACCAGTGTAGCCATTCGCTGGGATTGTATCTCTCTTACTTCATACCTTAGAGTATATGTTTATCGTACATCTATCTTACTTTAAAAATTAGAGGACGCAGATATGTATGATCCAATTTCACTTCCACGTTTATTCGCTAAACTCCAAAAAGATGCCAAACCCCACAATAAAGGGTTGCTAGTTAGGAAATGTAGGAGGAAACCCCGGGAATGGGAAATGCTAGTAGTAGTAGTTGTAGTAGTGGTAACTAGTCAATTTACATACTCACTAGTTTCAGAAGCATATCATCATCAAGCGGGAGAGGGAGATATATTTAGAGGAGGGGTATATAAGGTATATTGGTGGGAGGCATTTAATGAATAGCTCTGGGCGAGAGTTGGATGGTGGTAGAAGGGTGCCAGTTGCATGAATGGAAGGATGTTGTAGTGTTTGATATATCACATATAAAGGTGTTTTTCTTTTAAAAAAATCATAAGTGATGTATCTTTGCTTCACATTCATTCTAATTGTGCACTGTTGTGAAGGCACAATATGCATAGGCAATAGCATGCTTATATCAAAAAGTGCGTGCTTGGGTTAAAGAGCCACGCCGCGGAACACAGAACAAAAAACGGTAAAGGGTATACCGGTCTTCGTGCTTTCACCCCATGATACATAAAGGCTTAATAATTGGTGGTTAGCGAATTAATAATATAATGATTAAAATCGTACATAGAAATTCTATATAGGAATTAAAATATTATAATATAATACAAAAACTATATAAGGAGAATAGAAATGGAATAACAATAGTACGACAGATTTAATAACGTAATTAGATATATATATCTAAATATAGATCAATAAAACTCATAGATATAAATAAGTTTAAGTATAAGTAAATTATATATTAGTATAAATTATGAATTTATAGAAAAATTAATATCTAGTATGTTGAGAATGATTAAAGAGATTAATTTAAGTAAGTATTACATGCAGCGAATACCTAAAATTTATAATATAAGAAAACAAGTTAAATGATGTTATATATTGTAATTATAGATAATATTAGAGACATAATATAGAAAGTTATTAAACATAAGTATTCTGTACCGTGAGTAAGTAAAGTATTAACTATAATAGTTTATATATCGCAGTCAATATACAGCTATCCTAATTTGAAATAAGGCGTATATAAACTACTAGTCCACGTGGTTTACCCCAGGCAGGGGCACCTTTCCTTTACATGCGATTTCATCAAATATAATCAAATAAAAAACTCAACGGTCCAGATATGATGTAGAACTACCGATATTTCCCCAGTATTCATTTTCAGTGCAGAGTAGTAATAAAGAGTTTTAGTTAGAAGCGTTGCAAGTACGATCTATATTTTTTAATCATTAAATTTGTTCAGATCAAGCAACCTAACTAAGAAACTCTTTTAATCGAATAAATGGCAGAAAAAAATGAATACGGAAAATCTTAGTTTCACATCAAATCTGCGACTTATTGACGTTTTATATTGCTTCATTAAGTATGAACATCATTAGACGGAATAGTGCCGCCGCCGCATACGATGTATTGGGGTGACCATTTTACTCATACTTCTCATTATTTGTACCATGGTCAAAGAGATCTCACACCAGCACATCAGAAAACTGGTTTCACGGCCCAACGCCCTATGTCTAACCAGGCAATTTTTTGGCACCCCAATGTAGGAATAATACAGCGGCCGCGGCTACGATTAGAAAGACTCTCCAGCCAAGGCTATAACAAAGGCTGCGCGGGTCAGTGATGCCATGAGCAGCGTATTGATAAGGTATTTAACAACCAGATTCATCACTTCGAACCCACTAAAATTAGCTTGACGAGGGTCGTCTTGTGCGTACTCACACGCTGTGAAAAAATACTTACACTCTTAGCATTCAATGCAAAGCAGGGAGAACATCTCAATAGATCACGGATGTGGTTACCTGGTGTACATGGCCTACGAGCTACATGAATTCAGGCCACGATGGCAATTGCAGTCGGCTCGTACGAACCGTAGGTATAAAATCCAGCATTTTCTTAGATCTCGTCTCGTTCCGACGAATAGTCAACTAGCCATGTAACACTGTGTCAAGTGTGCTAAAGTCGTTTTCTGAAGTTAACATTCTAAAAATTTTCTTGATTTTGAATGTTCTTAAATATGTATACGTAAGAACAGCAAAGCTAATGCGGTTGTGTTATGGACAGTTGGTGTAGGACATGCAGTGGCACGTGCGAATGCTGCGATGGCCACTGCCATGTCTGCTAGCACTGCGCCATGCTTGTACGTTGTGAGTTATTACCTGTGCTTTTCATGTGTATATTCTTACGTGCCCTGTTATACCGAACAATTTCGGTAAAATACTTTACAGGAGAGAAGCACCATGGCAGGCAGTTTATTTAGCTGAATGTGTTCTTTCAAACGTATGATTTGCGTTGTGCAAAGCTTCAGAATCATTGGTGGGCCGGAGTCCCTGACTTTGGTGTGTAGGCGATTTGTGACATCTCTGCTTTCCATGATCATGCTATGAGGAAGGGAACTCTGCATGCAATCGTCGCGTTCGCACGAGGAGGCATTTTACTTCTAGAAATTTGCTGTGTCTGCACTCTAATTTGCTTGGGACGTTTTGTAGCGCACCTTCCTACAGCTTCTTTTTCATTGCAGTGCAGTAGCCACGCCCAGAATGTATTCCCCAAAATTATGGGCAGCTGAAGGCTAACCACTGTCTGCGTTAGGTGAAAGTGTTTGCAAATGCAGTCACTGCCCCACTGCTAGCAGTGCTGGAGGCTTTTGCAGTTTGCAGGAAATACTTCCTATCATAAACTCCTCTTTGGAGTTGCCTTAAACTGTCCGAACTAGTCTCGTGACATTCTGTCTGTCACACACTTGTCTTCCATCAAACTAGCTGGATCGTCAGAATAGCATGCAGGCAATGTCAACGGTGGCGTTACCAGTATTTTCTTCATTGCTCATTTTATCTGGCTCAGATCGGAGAGGCATGAACCACTCTAAGGCGACTATATCTTGCGCGGTAGCAATTTTATACATGGCTCTCCTCATCTCCGGAAATTTGGCAGGGAGAATGTTGTGTGACTCGATCCCAAACTTTGTTGACACAACTCCCTGGTGCTTGCAGGGTCTCCTTGTACTGCCGATGCTGCACGTGCAAAAACCTAGATCCATGTTGACTTGGTCCTGTGTGTTTTGTGTAGATTTGCTCTGAACAATATAGTTTATTCTATCTATTTGAGTGATGTTATTCGTGTCCACTGTGTTATCACTAGGATGGTATCGAGATCGAAGAATGTTCTTCATCCTGTTGTTTGCAGCATCAATGATGCGCCTCTCAAAGTAATAGTCAGGTGGCTAAACCAAATGATGGGGACATTCCGGATAAAAGCACCAAGCTTTTTCTATGCGCTATCCAGTGCCTTAAGTTTCAATTTTTGATAGGAGCCACTTCAGCAAGATAGTGGAAGGCAGCCATCTTGGATTCCAATATGGCCGCCATGTAAAACCCTATAAATGTCAATATCTCGGCTTCTAGGTCACTTACAAGGGCAAACTTGGTGCCTAAACATACATTTCTGGGATGAGGAATGTAATTATATCATTTAGAATATCAATAAATGATTTATTCATTTTAAAACAGTGTTTACAAGGTGCTGAGGACAATCGTTCGTGGCTATTTACTGACTTAGCGAAACATACAATGCGGTAATTTTCTTACTACATATACACATACAATACTTTTGTGAAGAGATATAAGATGACATAAAAGATGAGAACAATCCTTATATTATGGTACAACTTGGTCAATATAATTAGGTACTCCAATACTACATTAATACATTAGTACTACTTATTTTCTCTGTTGCACATACGCCATTTACATGTTGCATAATGGTTCGTCGCTCCCTCGTGTCTTACATCACTGCACTGTTATATGCTAACTGATGTTTCTTGAATAATATACTACAGCTACTAGTAACTAAATATTCTCTTCACATTTGCAACTCCAAAGAAATATACAAGCATTCTAACATATGCATAATTTTCTTACTACTATACTACACTACACCCAATACCTCTCCCGTCCCCGAAGAGACATAATTGACATAAACGTTAGAACACATCCTCTATATTATGCTACCAACTTGCGTCATATAAAGGTACTCAATACTACATTACCATACACTTATTACTACCTTTATTTTCTCTGGTTGCACATCGCCATTTACATGTATGGTATCGTCGCTCCTTCGTGTCTTACATCACTTATACTAACTGGATGTTTTGAATAATATCTGCAGCGACTAGTAACTAAATTATTTTTCACATTTTGCACTACAAAGCTCTGTGCATTTCAGTGTGCTTCTGCGGAACACCTTGCGACGACAACCACAACACCCTTTCGCATCCACATTTCGACTAGTTGATTGCAAGCCTTTCGATCCATTGGCAGTAACACGCCCCACAGGAAGCCCATGACTGACTGTCTTAGTCGGCAGTTGTCCATGCCCACCACTTGCTGGACTAGGTGTCATGGCTGTCTCTGGCGCTGTTCGCTTATTGTCGGCATATTAACAGCCTGGTAGGCGACTTGTTTGGAGTGCTGCAGCAAGGAACCTGGGTAGGCGGAATAATTTTCCATCGACTCTGCTTTTTGGGCAAGAAAACCCCTCCTTGCATCAATTGATAGGATTAATACCACTCTGTTTTGTCATAGAAGATTAGCTGTATACGCGCCGTAAAGCTATACAGTGTGTGGCCATCACGCCGGTGCTTAGGCATGTGGTAGGTGGGCAGCCATGTTAGTTAAGCTGTACGTGCACCCGCCCTGGTAAGCATTCAGGATTACCCAATGCGACTATCTTAACTCTTCCAGCAAAATCCTGAAGTTGTGTCACAGCCTGTACTAACGAGTGAGAACACACGAATGCTTTTGCATTGTCTTCGCCCCAAGTGATGTAGATCGGCATATGATATGAAGATATGCATGCTGTCACGAAGTGCGCAAAAGCACCAAATGTCTGCAGCTGGATATTTTGTGCATCAGAGTCATGGATTGCCGATGCAGATGGCAACCACTCCGTATCCACAGAATGAACAAAACCAATATGGTGGCGGGCCATGCTCGCAGGCATCTGCAGGTGAATCAAGGATCTCGTATCCCGCTTCTTTCATGGTTACATGGTGGCATTTGTGGTCTGATGTCCTGAGCTGTCCACCGTGACAACCAGATGTAATGAATACTCGTTCCATCTGGGCAGCGTCCACTCTGATGGCAGGCGTTCTCTGGCCTTACTCTCAAGGGGTCACGTAGAACATTCTAACCAGTTCTTCGAGGATCTTGTTCCTGCTACCATCTTTTTACGAATCCTTTCCCCCTTTTCTGCTCTTGTTGATTCTTTTGATGCTACTGTGATATATAGTATTCCTCAGCAACGACATAAACTTCTTTGGATGGTCTCTCAGTGCTTTCATGATGGTGAGGAACAAAGACATTGCTAGAATATGTCCATCGAAATGTGATGATCTGGGGTAGGTAGAAAGTGCACCCCAGCAGCAGCCATCGCCATCACCCCCTCAACCATCAAAAGCTACACTCCCACGGCCACGCGCCTCCCAGCACTGATTCTTCCCCCCGCGCGCTAGCCGCTTCCCCACCCACCCCTTCCACTCTCCTCCTCTCCCCCCCAGTCCGGTCAGTTTCCCTTTGTCACAAGCGAGGATGGAGGATATGGGTGTCTCTGGGCGATGCCTTCAACAACCGCATTCACGTATCCCCCTCTTTATGTTTGGCATGACTATAATATAATATGGGAGAAGACGTGCACACCATCAGCCTTCAGCATCGAGATCTCCCCTCCCCCTGCCTGACTGGTCTTTGGTGCTGGGCTACTCCTGAAGAAGTAGGCGGGGAGTTGTTCTCTTCCGATGGGCTCGGCGATGGAGCAAGTGTTTGACCAAATATGACTGACCTTTTGCTAAACATCGTACTCGATCCCTTTCCAATTCGTTACAGTCGCGGAACTGTGGTTAACCACAGATCTCATTGATTACGTTTCTTGTATGGTCAAGCTAGTATGCGTTGAGAATACTCCCGCCTCTTGGCAGCTCCCTTGCAAAACAACAACTCAATCGACCACGTATCTCCCCAACATTCTTCCTGAATGCATTGGGCTAACTTTTCCCATGCTCACGCAATGTGGACAGAAATCCAGCCTGGAACTAGTGCCTCTGGTGATCCAAAGCAAAGCCACCATGGACCGGGAGGAGCCTTTCAGCTTCTCTACCATAGACGGGGAGAAATACTGCTTTCCTCTGGGGGCCGCTCGGGACAAAAATTAGGCGCCAGTGGAGTTCCATATTAATTATAGTATCCAGTACTGAAACTGGACTCTTGACCACACTTCATTGACTTGTTTCCAAGCCTCCTTTGGCTCAGGACCTCACCTCGATGAAGATGTTGCCGCGCAGCTCCAAGTCGCGACTGCCGTCGGATGAAGTCGGCTCCCCACACGGGTCGCTCCGCCCGAGAGGTGCACAGCGTAATCACCTCGTCCCGCCACCCTGTTTCTTCCAGATAGCACGCACCAGCGTACCTGATCAGGGCCTTTGATAGCCATATGCCTTGAATTGAAGCCGTGGGGGATTTGTCTGACCGAACCCGCCACCTGGCGCAGATCGTTGCGCCAGGCACCCCGGATTGGTTTGTCGTGTTCCATCCACCCTAGTGAGTGTTTTCATTTTGTAATATTCAGCAATATTTACAACTAACTGTATAAAAACAACGTTAATAATAAACCAGATAAACCAATGTTATCAACGGCCTTTTTAAATATTAAAGTATCAATTAATAGATAATATGCTAAAGATGTTGGTTTGTAATTTAATGATAGTAAAGTACATCATAGCTGGATCTACGTACCTTCTCTTCGAGGGCATTGAAGATTAACTCTAAGTTGTCCTGGTTTAGGGCCTGTAGGTCACGATGCTGCGTGAATCAAGCTTTGCGGCGCTACACCCAATTAGGCCTGTCAATGTCCAGAACGGCAAGCTGATGATGCAGTGGTGTTCGCTGTTTAAACATAAAATGTCTGTTTGTCAATGTGCATGGTCAATATAACAACTTCATGCAGATATGGTATGTGAGTATAAGATCCTCAGAACATTTAAATGGCGTGCTTTGAGAAGTTCACGCCAACAGCTATTCATACCGTTAAGGACGTTCATGCTTTAGAGCAACAATTCCCACTATTATTCCTATTAATCATCGGAGAAATGCAACCTCCGTTTATACTACACATGTAATAATTTTTCTCATTTTGGTGCTCTGCCTTTACGAGGTTTTATATAGCACGATGAAATTCCTACGTTTTTATAAAGACTAAAACACAGATCGTTCTTCCCATAAGAAAAACCTTCGCCTTCCTCCTCCCCCTGAACAAAGAGTAAGCAACGAACAAACGTGAATTACTCTCTTTCATATTACGATCACTGGCAAAAATCCAGAACATTTTTACTTGGGCTCACTGCAAAAAAATCAACAAAATATGGAAATTTCCTCGTTGAGCTCAATGCAAACAAGCAACGGAATTCAAATTATTGTTTAGATCATGCAACAACAAAAAACTAGAACGTCCATCTTGGTTGTTACGTTACTTGTAGCGTGTTATACCAACTGGCAGTTATCTGCTGCTTGTCCACCACGACAGCAGATATATGTCTTAGGATCAGCAGAAATGCTATGACATGTCATCCAATTTCTTCGGCCCCCCGACGGCTGTCCCCTCTAAAACTTTTGCTCTTTACGGATCTACTATTCGGAGTCAAACAAGCGATCCATTTCTCTAAAAATAGTCAATAAATGAGTAATTTAAGATCACCGTTATAAACTACATTCTCGGATACAATCCTTGCTATGTGTAATCAAAACCAATGGATTACACAACGAACCAGATAATATATTACTGTTTTAAAATTAAACTATTCCAGACCTGGATTTCAGAGCTAATTAACCTATACTTATACGTCTACAGACCACTTAGTAACACCCAAGTCTTTTGTATAAAATTACATTGTTAATACTTATTCTACTTAACAACCACATACCTGTATGAATTTCACTGTGGCCACTGATCAGCGAATCTGATTCTCCAAGGTAGCGGTTGAATAGTTTGAGCGGCTGCTGAAACCGAGTTGGACGCATCATCCGGCCACTCGCTGAGGTTAACCTCATCTTCTGTTTGTCGGAAGTCGACGTGTCGCAGAACTAATACCTACCGCCATGATGAGATGTTTTTCCTAACGGTAAACCCCCAAATAGCGATGAAATGGACATCGTCGAAAAACCGAAAACTTAATCATTAAACCTTCACTAAAAGGAGCTTAAACTTTAACTTTTTAAATTGAACTGACGCCTTTAATTCAAACTTAAACTTAGACTTTTTAATGCTAACTTAAACTTAACCCTTGTGTACGCTTACACGTAATCAAACTAGTTGTAAAAATAGTATTTATCAATATACCAGCTAGTATAACTATTTGTTAATATACCACGCTAAGCCCTGGCAGAGGGAGGGTGACGGCGAAGAGAAAAGTTTGTTGGCCAAAAGCGCTGTGATAAGCGGCGAGAGCGGAATGACACTTTTGACGTCTACGAGAGTTCCGTTTGCTTGAGACAGAGCCAGCTGAACAGGCGGTACAAGACGAGGAGCGTTATCTAAAAAGAACGGAGGTAGTTGGGAAATATACAAATCTATAGGGAGGAGGAGGGGTTATAAACCCTTTTCAGTTTTGCCGCCCCAGACTGGCGGGGCGCCGCGCCAGGGCAGAGGAACACCTCAGCTTACTGGGGCAAGGTGAAAATGCTAATTTCCCTAGCCCTGCCACTGCACTACCTTGTGTCAACCAATGTCTGCGCCCTCTTTTCAGTGTCGCAAACACTCCTGACACATCAAATATCAAGTTGCCGTACGGATTCTCAACATAAGGAGCGGAAAGCAAAAATGCCATTATAGGGACGCTTCAACAATCAGGTATACGTCTAGGAAGCCACAATAGGCCAATGTACCTAGTTAGGGTGTTAAAATGATCAAAGACAGGCATATATATACTGCTACTGAGAGTACTAATGACAGATCATAATAATCCTCCCAGATAATAATGAAATACATCTAGGCCTAATCAATATGGCCGGGGCAAAGTGGAATCCGTTTCACTTTGCCCCATCGCATTGCCCGAACACATGAATAGTTTCCCTATACAGTGTGGCGTTACCTGTGCAGCCAACCTACACCAAGAATGTCATCATGCATAAGCACACAGCCATTAGATTCACCAAAATAGCCTACATAAGAACTTCCACAAGATCACAGTGATCTTCAGCAGATGCATGTCATCTTCTAAAAAATATCAGCTTTCAAACATACAAAAACAGACTTGTGTCCAAAAAAATGGCATACCTGATTCATCGGCACAATGGCGCCAATCACAAACGATGCACTCATCCAACTGAGCCTTTCTAATGAAACAGTACAGATAAATGCGGCGCATCACACATGAGTCTGCCTGAGACAATTCCACTTTGCCGCGGGTTCGCTTGCCCGGTTCCCCTAATAGTTAAAACTGTTTAGCATGAACTTCACTTCAAACTTCAACTTATTCTAATCTCAAACTCGAATGACGACTTTACATAGTTATCAAATCATTACAATTATCTATGTCATCAGTATACGCATCTTTCTATTACGCATTTCTCTTGGCAAGTCTGCGAAGCTTCATAATATTATGTCTGATCCAAGGCTGTCTAGGAAGTTACAGTTATAATGAGGGTGCATACTTGCAGGCCCGTAGCCAAGGGAGTTTTCGGGGGTTCGAACAGCTCGCGCCCCCCCGCGCCCGCCCCCAAGCAAAAAAAGTTTTTTTTAATTTGCACAGCATTTCACCTCAGGTCGGCTCCCATTTTAGGTGTAATAATTGCAAAATCTCCATCCGTCCGCGGAGGTGAACCGTGAACACCCCTCCACACCCTCCCCCTTCGTTGCACTTGAGCTCCCCGCCGCTGGGTCGCTTTGGCCGGCCCGCGACAGCCGCGCGTGTACAGGGGGGGTCCAGGATACGTACCCCCCGCTTGCTCTGCCCAGAAAACGCATCTGCGGGGGTCTAATTGTTAAATCTTGTTCTAGGGGAAGGGCCCGCCCAAGACCTCTTTCGCCCTGTTTTGGCGTGCAACTTTGGTTACGGTGTAGACGCCTCCCTGGTACAAATCCTGTACCCCTGCCGAGCAAAATTGCCAACATTGGAAAAACGGCGCCCGCCCCCCAATATAACGCGCTAGCGGAGCTGTACTTCGGTAGCATAATGATCACTCTGCCTTTACTCATATCGTATGGTCTCATTTTTAGTGTTGTGGCTGACGAAGTGTAGTCGACACTAAGCAAGCTAAGGGCATGATGCCACTAAAACCTACTCATCTACGGACGTTCCTGTCATCAGCTGCTTCTCTATACCGTACCTCGACTATGCTCTAGCGCATGCTGTCCTTATCATCCCTCGTAGTTTGTCGGTATGCCTCATCAGAATTCTCCCAAACTGGCTCCGTATGTGACTAAGTATGGACTACGTCGAAAGTCTATATATAATTATTAATCATTATAATAATATATATTAAATAATTACATAATTACTCAAATAATAAGAAAGAAGATTAGAGGCTAGGATTAGAGTAGGGGTTTTAGAGGATTCCTTAAATTAATAATTGTCATTTTATTAATTAATGATCGTACATTCCCTTCACAGCACGACCACGACACCACACACCACACCACACACATACACACATACACGTCATACCAACACACACCATATGTCCTTTACTTTAATTTATTTATTATTTCAGTTGGCCGTCCATATGAGCGGAACTCCGTCGTGATCCATTTCGTCGTCCTACAATTTATCATCTACAAAGACCTATTCAACCAGTCCCCTCCCGGCAGGTGTAGCTTCGGAGCCGGCCTTCGGTCAATGATGGGCATACTGCTTCGGTTTCATAGTCGGAGCTATCGCTCGTCCCTGTGTTGGGCGCAATGCCGACGTGGCGCTTCGAGACTCAGAGCAGCTGTCGAAATGAGCAGTCCGGATGAAAGGGGTGTAGGATACTGTTTACTAGGGCACATATATGTTTAAATTTAATTAGGTTTAGGGTTCGGGTTAGGGCACTTTTAGGGGTTTTTGCATCATTCTTTAATCTACTCGTCAAAAATAATGTTAAAATTAGCAGTGCCTATAAACAGCTATCCTGACGCACCCGGTTTCAGCCGGCTGCTCGGAAATGTACCGCTCGCCATTTACGCGGATTCCCCGTTTCGACGGCTGGCCTAGCGTATAAGCGGTGGATAGTGAGTAAGACTGCGCATCGCGCAGCCCGGGAAGGTCACGCGAAGGTGATTAACCACGCTCAACCGATTTCCGTGAAAAACAACAGAACGTTGATAACGGTCGTGTTGATTACTAAGTTAGATATTAAAACAAGAGGTATTTTTTATGATTGATTAAATTTGGACGTTGAATATTACAGTCGACGTAATTAACACAGTGATGGTACGTTAACGTTTTCCTGATATGGAGATATATGATATGAAGTCCTTGA
>NW_014578119.1:72212-94282 GCF_000485595.1 Priapulus caudatus
ACATGGAAGAATATTTCTAACAAAGAAAAAAAATTAACAGAAGCCAATTCCTTGTCTTGTTCATCTATCTTGGGAATGTGCAATTCATTGTAGATGGACACCTCCAACTTCTTACTCTATATACCAGACGTCATCAATGACATCTGTTTTAACACATGTTTCTGCGACTTGTCAACTGTTATTTAAAATGATCTATTACAATGTTTAACAACAAGTCAGTCATTTGGCCCAACATCCCATCCACTATCCCATCAAGAAAACTCCCCCTCTCTCATATCCCGCACCAAAGACCAAGTTCCAGGCAGAAGGCAGATCTCGTGCGGGGTAAGCAATGTGTCACTCTCTCCCAATTATCTATTATATCATCAACTAAAGAGGGGGGATATTAATGCCCTTAAGCAACGAAACTACGTCCACTATCCTCCATCCCTCTCTGGCAGGGAAACTACATCGGAAATAGTAGTCAGATCCTGCTGAAGCGGCTACCCCAGAAGACACATTCTGAGCCCCTATACTTTTGATGCTAAAGGTACTCGGATGGGCTGCTGTGGGCACTCTTAGCTACGACCATCATCACCACATTCATGAATATCAGCGATTTTTGTTCCTCACATCATGACACTCGATACATCCAAAAGAGTTGAAATATGTCGTCGAGATACTTATATCACCATAGCATCAAAGAATCAACAAGAAAAAAGGCAAGGCATCGGAAAAAGATGCCTAGCCAGAACAAGAACCGAAGAACCTGGTAGATTTCTACTGACCCTTGAATAACAAAACGCTCACATCATTGAGGCCCAGATGAAATCAATATTCATACATCTGTGTCACGGTGGATCAGCTCAGACACACCACGTCAAATCACATGTTAACCAGAAGAACCCGGATACGAGAATCCTGATCACACTGCAAAGATCCCTGACATGCTCACCATTTGTTGTTCGATCTGTGGATACGGATGTGGTTGCCATCTTTCGCAAATTCATTATCTAATCACTAAATATCCAGCTGCAGACATTTGGTTCTTTTGCACTCGTGACAGCATGCTAATCTTCATATCAATGCGAAAATCCCCCCCCTACCATTACCTGGGCGAGACAAGTCAATAGACACTTCATCTGTTCCACTGTGAACAGGCTGTGACACAATCTTTTTTTTTTGCAGCATTCTTGCGAAATAAAATCAGTCGCCCTTGAATCCTGGAATGCCTACCCAGGCGCACACAGGCCTGCAAGCTACAGGCTGCCCATCACTTGCCCAGATACCGCTGATAGCCACACTTTAAGTTCTACCGCGCGTATACAGTAATCTCGACTATCTCCTCAACACTTGCCCTACTATATATTCCTATACTATATATACATGTTACAATTCTCAATTGCTACCCATCTTCAACTGTATTTGCTACTCTAATCTCTCTTCTTCATTTAGTTTTAATAGCCCATTATTTACAATACATTCTGTTGCCCAAACTAAAAATAATAGTTAAAATTATTTTTAAATGTCAGCATTAAACTTTATAAATAATTAAACTAAAAGCAAGGTGTCATATTTTCCTGCAACTAGAACTACTACCACAAATGATGTATTGGACTGAACAAAAAAATGTACCCATAAGTCATAAATTTCATGAAAAGGGATACATTTAGACGTTTACTTGGATACAGTATTGGGCGCCATAGGATTACAGATGCGTACAGTACGGCTATAGCACATACCGCCCTAGCATACATACACGAACATCCGAAGCATGCCAGCATGTAACGGTGCAAGAAAGATTTCCATCTCACCTAAATCGCTACCGTACAATAAGAAGGCTTCTTAAGCCACCTTTAACGCGCCTGCGTGTCATGCCTTCAACAGGCCTTGCACAGCGTATTCCTCGTAGTACACAGAGTTACCCTTCTCAGGCGGGTTTTCGCTGTTACACTACGGTTTGCACAAAACAATAAAAACATCGCGGGATATCGCGCGTTGCTTGATGACGATACCTCAGTAAGCTGCGAAGCCCTGACCTGTCCTTAATATGTCCCTCCATTAAAGCAAGCGTACGTTGCGTTATGCGAGACGTTTGTGAAACGTGGAACTTAGTGAGGCTTTTAGTGAAACACTCTAATATAATAAGGATATCTCTAAAACCCCTCTCTTTAAGCCTCATCACTTAACTTCAACGTAACGCTTTCCGGTGAAACCGGCCCCCGCAGACTAGTAGTAGAGAGACAGTATAGAACAGCTTCAACCGTCTGTAGAGCGCTAGGTCGGGCTAATATTTCAGTGTAACTCTACCAGTGTAGCCACTTCGCGGATTGTATCTCTCTTACTTCATACCTTAAGAGTATATGTTTATCGTAGCATCTATCTTACTTTAAAAAATTAGCAAGGACGCAGATATGTATGAATTCCAATTTCACATTCCACGTTTATTCGCTAAACTGCGCACAAAGAATCAAACCCCACAATAAAATAGGGTGCTAGGTTAGGAAATGTGGAGGAAACGCCCGGAATGGGAAATGCTAGTAGTAGTAGTTGTAGTAGTGAGTAACTATGTCGAATTTACAAGCTCACTTAGTTTCAGAAGCATATCATCAATCAAGCGGGAGGGAGATATAGTTTCTAGAGGACGGGGTATAATATAAGGTATATTTGGTGGGAGGCATTTAATGAATAGCTCTGGGCGAGAGTTTGGATGGTGGATAGAAGGTGCCAGTTGGCATGAATGGAAGGATGTTGTAGGTGTTTGATAATAGTACATAATAAAGGTGTTTTCTTTAAAAAAATATCCAATATAGTGAAGTGTAATCTTTGCTTCACATTCATTAATGTGAATTTGTTTGGCTACCGGGCTACATGAATTATGCACGATGTAATGCATGTCTGGCTTCGTACGAACCTGGTATAAAAATCTAGGCACTTTCTAGATCTCGTCTCGTTTCCGACCATAGTGAACTAGCATTGAACACTGTGTCCAGTGTGTAAAGTCGTTTTGAGTTAACATTCTAAATTTTGAATTTTGAATTTTTAAATATGTATACTGTAGAACCAAAGCTATATGCGGGTTGTGTTATGGACAGTTGATCGTAGGGACATTGCCGTTGGCACTGCGAATGCCTGGATGGCCACTGCCTCTTGTCCTGCTAGCTACTGCCATCTTGTATGTTGTGTTATTATCCTGTGTTTTCATTGTATATCTTACGTGCACCTGTATAACAGAACAAGTTTCGTAAAATCTTTACCAGAGAGAAGCAGCATGGAGGCATTTATTTAGCTGAATGTGTTTTTCCCAACGATATGTTTTGCGTTGTGCAGAAACTCAGATCATTTGGTGCCGGATTCCTCTGTTTTGGTGTGTAGGGATTTTGTGACATCTCTGCTTTCCATATCCATGCTCTGGAACAGATATGCTATGAGGAGGGCGAACTGCATGCAATCGTCGCCGTCCACCGAGAGGCATTTTACTTCTAGAAATTGCTGTTGGCTGCACTCTAATTGCTTGGGACGTTTGTAGCCGCTTCACAGCTTTCTTTTTCATTGCAAGTGCAGTAGCCACCCCAGAATGTTTTCCAAAATTATGCAAAGCTGAAGCTAAACCACTGTCTGTGGTTAGGTGGGAATAGTTGTTTGCAAATGCAGCCACTGCCCCCTGTAGCATGTCTGGAGGCTTTTGCAGTTTGGAGGAAATATCATCAAACACCTCTTTGAGTTGTCTTAAACTGTCCCGATAGTCGGTGGCATTCTGTTTGACACATTGCTTTTCCTCAAACTAGCTGGATCGTCAGACTGCATGGCAGCAATGTCAACGGTGGCGTTACCAGTATTTTCTTCATTGCTCATTTTATCTGGCTCAGATCGGAGAGGCATGAACCACTCTAAGGCGACGTGAGTACTCTTGCGCACCCCGGTAGCAATTTGTATACCATGGCTCTCCTCATACTCGGAAATTAGGGAGGGAGAATGTTGTGCTGACTCGATCCCAAACTTTCGTGACCACTCCCTGGCTGCTTGCAGCGGTCTCCTTGTACTGCCGATGTGCAGTGCAAAACCTAGATCCATGTTGAGCTGGTCCTGTGTAGTTTTGTGTAGTTTATTTGCTCTGAACAATATAGTTTATTCTATCTATTAGTTGTGCATGTTATTCGCTTGTAACCAGCTGTGTTATCACTAGGCATGGTATCGAAGATCGAAGAAGTGTTCCTTGATCCTTTGTTTGCAGCAGTCAATGGATGCGCCAGTTTTCTCAAGAAAAAGTAACGCATAGTCAGGTGGCTAAACCAAATGATGGGACATTCCAAGTTGGATACAGAGGGAGCAGCAAAGCGCTTGTTTCTATGCGCATATCCCAGCTTGCCTTAAGCTTTCAATTTGATAAGGAGCCACTTCAGCAAGATAGTGGAAGGCCAGCCATCTTGGATTCCAATATGGGCCGCCATGTAAAAAAACTTGGCTGCTCTAAACATACATTTCTGGAGATGAGGAATGTAATTATATCATGTTAGAATACTCAATAAATGATTTATTTCATTTTTAAAACAGTGTTTTACAAGCGTGCTGAGGACAATCGTTCGTGGGCTATTATACTGACTTAAGCGAAACATACAATGCGTAATTTTCTTACTACATAATACACATACAATACTTTGGTGAAGAGATATAAGATGACATAAAAGATCGAGAACCAATCCTTATGATTTATGGTACTACTTAGTCAATATAAGGCTACTCCCAATTGACTACATTAATACATTTAGTACTACTTGTTTTCTCTGTAGCACATTCTTCATTTACAGAAGTGCGTTTGGTCGCTTCTCTCGTGACTTACGTTCACTTGCTTATACTAACTGGCTGTTTTGAATAAGTATTATATTCAGCTAACTAGTATAACTGAAATTATTTGTTCAGCGATTTGCCAAACTGACAAGAAATATACAATGCCATTATACAAATGCCCAGTAATTTGTTCTTACTGATATATACACATACAATATACTTTTGCTGAAGAGACATAATATGACATAGAAAGATGTAGTGAAGCAATCCTTATATTTAATGGCTACAACTTGGTCCAAATTGGATAATTAGGTTTACTCCAATACTACATTAAATACATTAGTACTACTTATTTTCTCTGTTGCACATACGCCATTTACATGTTGGTCCGTCGCTCCTTCGTGTCTTACATCACTTATACTAACTGGATGTTTTGAATAATATACTGCAGCTACTAGTAACTAAATTATTTTTCACATTTGCAACTACAAAGCTCTGTGCATTTCCAGTGTGCTTTCTTGCAGGAACACTTTGGACCACAACCACAACACCCCTTTGCATCCACATTTGACTAGTTCATTGCAAGCTTTAGATGCCATTGGCAGTAAACCCCACACAGGAAGCCATGACTGACTGTCTTTTTCCAGTGTCCATCCACATCCTTCTGGACTAGGTGTCTGCTGTTTGGCCTGTTCACTTATTGTCCATATTCCATCCTGGTAGGCGACTTGTTTGGAGTGATGCAGCAGGGAATCCTGGGTAGGCGGAATAATTTCCAACGACTTGTTTTTTTGGTAGAACAACCCCCTCCTTGCATCATTGATAGATTCAATACCACTTGTTTTGTCATAGAAGATTACTGTAACGCGCCGTAGAAGCTTAAAGTGTTGGGCATCAGCGGTCATTGGAGCAAGTGGATGGGCAGCCATGTAGTTGAAGGCCTGTGTGACCGCTGGGTAGGCATTCCAGGATTCCAATGCCGACTTCTTACTCTTCCCACAGAATGCTGAAGTTGTGTCACAGCCTGTATAACAGTGGAACACATGAAGTGCTTTTGACTTGTCTTCGCCCAAGTGATGGTAGATCGCATTGATATGAAGATATGCATAGCTGTCACGAGTGCCAAAAGCAACCCAAATGTCTGCAGCTGGATATTTTGTGATTAGATCATGGAATTTGCCGATAAAGATGGCAACCACATCCGTATCCACAGATCGAACCAAACAAATGGTGGAGCCATGCTCCAGGGCATCTTGCAGGTGAATCAGGATTCTCGTATCCGCTTCTTCATGGTTACATGGTGGCATTTGGTGGTTGATGTCTGAGCTGTCCACCGTGACACCAGATGTAATGAATATCTGCTTTCCATCTGGGCACTCAATTGATGTGAAGCGTTTTTGCTTATTCAAGGGGTCACGTAGAAAATCTAACCAGTTCTTCGGTATCTTGTTCTGGCTAGCCATCTTTTTCCGAATGCCTTTCCCCCTTTTCTCTCTTGTTGATTCTTTGATGCTACTGGTGATATAAGTATCTCAGACGACATCAACTCTTTTGGATGTCTCGAAGTGCTTCATGATGTGAGGAACAAAGACATCGCTAGCATATTCATCGAATGTGGTGATATGGTGGTAGCTAGAAAGTGCACCACAGCAGCACCATCGAGTACTTTAGCATCAAAAGTAATAGGAGGCTCAGACTGTGTCTTCTGGGGTAGCCGCTTCAGCAGATCTGACTTATTTCCCAGTCGTAGTTTCCCTTTGCCAGAGAGGGATGGAGGATATGGGTGGTTTTCGTGCTTAAAGAATGCATTCATATCCCCCTCTTTATGTTGCATGACTATAATATAATTGGGAGAAGAGTGACACATCAGCCTTCAGCATCGAGATCTGCCCTTCCTGCCTGGACTTGGTCTTTGGTGCTGGGCATCTGAAGAGAGGCGGGGAGTTTTTCTTGATGGGCTCGTGGATGGAGCATGTTTGGCCAATAATGACTGACTTGTTGTAAACATTGTATCGATCCTTTTCCAATTCGTTGACAGTGCGAACTGTGTTAACCACAGATTCATTGATGACGTTTCTTGTATCTAGCGTCAGAAGTTCAGGAGTGTCCCACTCCTACAAATGATTGCCCTCTCACGTATACCTCACAGACCAAGTGCGCTTGTTCTTTATCACATATTTCTTGATTAGAACATACCTTCTTGCTGGTGGTTATGTCTTTTTACTTCTTCCGAAATGTACTCAGCTCAAACTCTGAGAAGCCGCGCTTGTTTACGGCCAGCTATCATACCACTTTTTGAATGCTGAGTAGATTTCAGTGAGTTCCACTGCCCCCTGAACGCTTTCACCAATTCATTGTTTTCTCATGACCTGTCAAGAGTATGCTTGAGAATATCTTTGTAGTCCTGAAAACAACTCAATGACCACGTTTCCCAAATTCTTCCTGAATGGATTCGGGTAAGTTTTCCATGTCACGGATGTGGACAGAAATCCACCTGGAATAGTTCTGGTGATCAAAGGCAAAGACCCATGGGACCAGACCTTTCAGTGTCTCTACATAGAGGGGAAAATCCTGTTCTCTGGGGGCCCGGACAAAAATTAGGCCCAGTAGTTCCATATTAAGTATAGTATCCCAGTACTGGAAACTGGGACTCTTGACAATCATCGCTTGTTTCCAAGCCTCCTTGGTCGAGGACCTTCACTCGATGAAGATGTTGCAGTAGTGGCAGCCTCGATGATGGTCACATCCTCCAATGGAATACTATTCCCTGTTTCTCCAGGAGTAGCACCACAGTGACTGATCAGGCGTTTGAAGATATGCTTGAATTGTAACGCCGTGGGGTTATTGTTCCATCCACCTATGAAGTTTTTTTTATATATTCAGCATATTTACAACAAACCTGTATTAAAAAAACGTTAGAAATAAACAGATAAACAATTTAATAACCTTTTATATATTAATAGTATCAATTAATAGATATATTAAGATGTTGCTGTATTTAATGATAGTAAAGTACAGATACTGGATTCTTACTACTTCTTCTGAGGGCATTGAAGATTAACTCTAAGTTGTCCTGGTTAGCCTGTAGGTCAACAGAAATGGCTGCTGAATCAGTTTCGCGCTAACCCAATTAGGCTGTCAATGTCCAGAAGCAAGCCGATGATGCACGTTTTCCTGTTTAAACATAAAAAGTGTCCGTTTGTCAATGTGCATGGGTAATATAACAAAAATTCATGCAGATATGGTATGTGAGTAAAAGATCCTCAGAACATTTAAATGGCTGCTTTAGAGGCTCAACCAACAGCTATTATTAAGGTTAGGAAGTTCATGTTAACAAAATTCACACCTTATTATTCTATTAATCATGAGAATGCAAATTCATAACATGTAATTATTTTTCTCATTTTCTGCTCTGATTTACGAGGTTTTATATACAGATGCAATTCTACGCTTTTAGAAAAGAACTAAAACACAGATGTTCCCATCAGTAAAAAAAATTTCTCTCTGAAAAACGTAACAACAAACAAACGTGATTATTTTAATTTGATCATGCAACAATCAGAACATTTTATTGGCTCAAAAAATTAACAAATTGAAAATTTTGTTAAGTCAATGCAACAAGCAACGGAATGCAAATTCTTTTTTAGATCATGCAACAAACAAAAAACTAGAACGTCATCTTGGTTGTTCACGTTTACCTTGTACTCTTATACAATGGCAAGTTATCTGCTGTTGTCAACGACAGCAGATATGTCTTAGTATCAGCAAGAAATGCATTGACATTATCCAATTTTCGCAGAGGCTGTTTAAACCCTTTTGCTCTTACGGATCTACTATTCAGGATGTCAAACAAGCGATCCATTCGCTTAAAAAGAGCAATAAATGAGTAATTATAGATACCGTTATAAATAATATTTTGGATACAATGTGCTATGTAATAAAAACAATGGATTATCACAACAACAGATAATATACTTACTGTTTTCAAATTAAACTATTCAGACCTGGATTCAGAGCAATCAGTTATATTATAGTTACAGAATTAGTACACCAATCCTTTGTATAAAATTACATTGTATATTATATCTACTAACAACAATACCTGTATGAATTTCACTGTGGCCTCTGATCCAGCAAATCTGGCTTCTCCAAGCTGGTTGAATAGTTGAAGCGCTGCTGCAACCGAGTTGGAGATAGTCTGCACTGCTAGGTTAACCTTCATCTTCTGTTTGTGGAAGTCGACGTGCCGAGAACTTAGCTTGTTAGCAATTCTTAATCCTGTCTCTTCCTGGTGTTCATGCAGCATGTTCAAGTAGTTCCATTTGATTAATCCTTCTGGAGATTTGATTATGCCATATGCTTGCAGTAGATTCCTCACAAGTTTTATCATGTGGCATGCATCCAGGAAGACAAAGATAGGGGTTTGAGAACATGAAACATAGACACTAGACTGCATGGCATGTGAAGGATCCATCTGGCATCCCAGTAAGCGACACATGGCGAGGTTGGTTGCATGACCATCAAGTGTTATAGCACAGACTTGAAGTCCAATCTCGAAGAGCTTCTCAATTGCATGGAGTACCAGTCCGTGTTGTACTTCAGCATTCAAGGTTCTTGTCAGGTAATAGGCGATAGGAGCCTTCCATCTTCCATTCAGCCCTACTATCATGAAGACCAAAACTTCCTTGGCTTCATCCTGGCTTTCTTCATTCTCTCCAAGATCCACAAATCCAACCATGCGGCTGTGTGCCTGGTCATACTGGATTGCTTGCTTGATAGCCATGGCATCCAGCATAAAGCAACACCTGTAATAAAATCAGAGATGATATGAATGCAATTCATTTTGTTTCTCTGCAACAGCTAGGACAACCATATATCTGAATTGGTGTCTATACCATATGCAGGAACAGGAAATTCTGTTGATCAGTTTCACATTGAAAAAGTCTATTTTTCACACCATATAAATATATTTTCCACAGCAATCATAGTGGAGGAAATATGTGCTGTGTGCAAAAAAATAAACATTTGAAATGTGGTAGAATCACTAAGTGTCATGTAAAACCCGCCGCACACCTGAGCAACTTTACTCATGTAAAATGACGCATGAGTAATTTTACTCCTGCTTCATTTTACTCAAGGTAGGCCTATAGAGGTGCGCTGTGAGTACCAATGTTGAGTAATTTTACTCTGCACAAACGTTGAGTAAAATGACGCATGAGTAAAATTACTCAACAAGAAATTTCGCCGCAAACGTTGAGTAAAATTACTCATGCGTCATTTTACTTGAGTAAAATTACTCACGTGTTCTGCGGGCGTAATGCCACGCGCACACATGAGTAATTTTACTCAAGTATAATGATGCATGCGTCAAAATACTCACATGTGCCGCGGATTTTCGTTGAGTATTTTAACGCATGCGTCAAAATACTCACGTGTGCTCTGGATTTTCGTTGAGTATTTTGATGCATGTATCATTTTACTTGAGTAAAATTACTCACGTGTGCGGCGGGCTTAAGTAAATATATTATGAACAACCTTGTGTATACATCCGGATTTTCTGCCTGCTTCTTTCGTATAGCCTCCAGCATGCCAGTATTAAGGCCAGCAGAAGCATCTATTTTCTCAAGCCACCTTATCATAACAAAATAAATAGCAAAATGTAATTTATGATTAACCATATATATCAATGATTGTACACATATGTTCCTTGGAACTTGAGTGGTACCAATTAAGAATATTCATGGTAGCATAACATTGTGCATGAACTCATAATTGCGTTCTTGCCCGTGACCTATCAAAACTGGCCTCATGGAAATGGGTACTGCACAGGCGGCTGTTTGCAGTTGGCATCCTGTCTTTGCGTCGACAAGATCTGATCCATGATTGATATCTTTCTGGTGATTGATCCTTACTTGGAAACCTTTGCAAATATAAATTTTATAGAAAGCATTGATTAAAAAATGTATATTCGTGTAGCAACACAACAATTTCACTGGCTTGTAGATATTAGTTAATTTAGTATAGTTAGATATTCGTAGATATTAGTATAGCTTAGCATTAGTAGCTATTACTTATCAGTGTATTAATTAGTGTCAGTGATAGCTGCTAATACACGTATACTACTACTAATACACATCTACGAATACACGTGTAGTGTATAAGTAGATATTAGTGTGTCACTATTAGCCTATTTAGTGTCAGTGCTAGTTGCTATCTTTGTTCTCTACTTGTTGTAGATTAGTATGTCGATATAATAGCCATGAAATGATTCACTTGGAGAGGTCTGCATAACAAGTCTTTATTCCGGCATGGCGTGCTCGAAACTTTACTCAGTCCATACAAGTACTACATATTCATACGCAGTGACGTTACATAAAGTAGTTCCACAATCATAACATGCCACTTTTCAAGAAGAACAAAACATAAGAATAAAACTAAAATTATCCAAAGTGATGATGCTAATGGAGTACAAGGTTATCTGACCTGCATCCTAAAATACATGACGTTATTACTGGCTTCCAAAGAATTACCAATACTAGAGGTATATGTGGTTTAGTGGTAGGTGTATGTGACCATACCCTAGGATTGATTTCATGTGTATCTGGTATTCACTTTGACCAGTCTACCAAATCTGGTAACATATGGCTTGTTTGGGCTTCCAGGGTCCATTGCTGGTTGATCTGTGTTTAACACCCTGGTTTCCGTCTGGTCAAGGAAGGTTGGTACACGTGTGTTCGTCTCACTTTCGGCGTTGTCTGTAAATCTGACTTTCGGCGGTGGTGCGTCTCGAATATGGCTACGATTTCTGCGAATCTGTCCGCCATTTGGATTCTCCAATACATATGACCTAGGCTCATCTCTCTTGTCAATCACTCGCCCAAGTGTCTATGGTCCATGTTCTTGAAGTTGGAAGCGTACACGTTGTCCACTGGATAATAGATCTAGGGGGCTGACTTTTCTTGTCATAGTTTTGTTTCATGTCTGTCTGTCTTTGCTCAAGGTGCTCTCGCATCTCTTCTTTGTTTGGCTGGTTATTTGGTATCTTGGTAAGTATTGGGGTAGACATTTTCTGTCTTCTCAGAAGTTCTCCTGGACTTGGCAGTTTGTTGTTGACAGGTGTAGCTCTTAGGTACCTCATCTTGATCTTGACTGGTTTTCTTTGCTTTGATAAGCGTCTTCTTCACAGTCTTAACCATACTCTCGATGAAACCGTTTGCTGTGGGGTATCTTGGAGAACTGGCCGTGTGTTGGAAGTTCCACTCCTGTGAGAATTGTCTGTATTATCTGCTGTTAAAGTGTGGACCGTTGTCTGACCTGACATGACGTGGAATCCCATACTCTGCAAAGACCGACTTAGTATGCGCAACAACAACTGAGCTTGAGCTTTGTTTTGGCAATTTTCGAATAACTTCGAATTTACTATAGTAATCTGCTATGATGAGCACTCTGAGCCATCAAACTCGAAGAGGTTAGTACCGATGTCCTCTCACGGTCGATTGGGAACTTCGTGTGGCATGAGTGGTTCAGGTTGTTGTGAAGGTAGGTCCTCCTGGCAAGCTTGACATGTCTTGACAACTTTCTCAATGGGCTTGCGGATGTTGTGCCAGTATACCGTGTCTCTGACACGTAAACAAGTTTTCTCTACACCCAAGTGTCTGTAGTGAAGTTGATTCAGTATGTCTTCCTTCATGGAGGTAGGTATGACAACTCGATGTCTTTTCAAGATGATTCCGTCCTCGACAGACAGCTCGTTCCTCATGCTCCAGTATAGACGAATATGGCTGGATAGGTTGCTGATTGTGCCTGGCCACCCTGCTGTAATGACCTCAGCTAGTTCACTCAGCACGGGGTCTTTGCTCGATTCTATCTTCAGCTGTGAGACTTTCTCTGGGGTAAATCGGACGAAGTCAACTCTGACGTCTAATTCAATAGGCTCTGAGCATTTCGTGCTTGGTAGTCTTGAAAGTTTGTCGGGTAGAGTCATTTCCCGGTTTATACTTTAGCTGCATCGAGTATTCTTAAAGTTTTAACAGCATTCGTTGTAATCGTGGTGGGGCGTTGGTTAGCCCTTTCTGCATAATCATTACTAACGGTTTGTGATCTGTAAAACATCTGAATGGTCTCTTATAGAGGTAGGTGTGGAACCTCTGTACAGCGAACACAATCGCTAACATTTCTCTCTCGATACAAGTGTAGTTCTTCTCAGTCTGTGATAGAGTTTTGGAAGCATAAGCTACCGCCTTGAGAGTTCCGTTGTGGTCTTGCAGAAGCGCTGCTCCGACACCTTTGAGGCTTGCGTCGGTCATCAAGACAGGAATCTTGTTCACGTCAAAGGACTGAAGGTTCGACTGATCACTGATGATCTTCTTCAGGTTTTCAAATGCGGTAGTATGATGTGCTTCCCAGATATAGGGAACGTCCTTCTTGAGAAGATCTCGGAGAACATTTGCCTTCTCTGCTAAGTTTAGGATGAATGGCCCTAGGTACGTTAGTAGGCCTAGAAACTCTTGAAGTTCCTTCTTGTTTTCTGGCATCTTCATGTCTGCAAGATCTGCTATCTTCACATGATCAGGTTTGATGCCTTGGTTGCTCTAGATCTGGCCACAGAATTCAATAGATGTTGCCTTGATAGTGCACTTCCCATAGTTGAGAACCAGTTTGTATTTCTCAGCACGCTCCATCAGGGCTCTGAGATTCTGGTCATGTTTCTGCTCAGTGTCACCTGCGACTCCAATATCGTCTGCTACTCCTTCGAGTCCGTCAAGGATCTCGTCCATTTTGGCTTAGAATATATCTTGGCTTACTGATAAGCTGAACGGAAGCCTGGTAAAGCAGAATCTTCCAAACTAGTTAGTCGGCGTCTAGTTTACTGAAGTATTTGGCGCCGTTGAATTTATGGTTTATCTCTTCTAGCGTTGGAATTTTGAGATGTGGTCTCTTGAGAGCTCTGTTCAGGTGCTTTGGATCCAGACAGATCCTTAGGTTCCCATCCTTATTTGTTGAGTATGCAAGGCTGGATACTGTAGAGCGTAGTTTATATGTTATAATTTAGCGTATAAATAATCAAGAAGAAGTATAATTTTGTGTTCAACTAAAGAAATATATTGTTTACAAACAACCTGTCAGCGTCACACCCCGTACTGTCCCGTTCCAACCGTCCCTTCAAATGCGCTCCAGAGTCTTATATATGACTCTCTTGTCCAATCACTGTCTATCTTCACTCTACCCTAACCAATCACACACCCCCACTCTCTCTTTATTCAAATAATTGCGCGCGAAAGCACATCTGACCCGCAGATGTGTAAACGGCGTCTACTAGTCTGAAGTTCCCCCAGCCTAACTATTTCTAACCTATGTGCTAAACGCCCAATCCTTCTCTATGTACAACCAAACTATCTACGATTACTAATTCAATGTACAATCTGTACAACATGTGTAAAAGAGACGTTACATTTATCTCCCCCTTCATCAAAACGATGATCCCATCATCGATTCAGCGCCCCACTGATTCTAAATTCTTCTTTAACTAACTACCGAATCCCCCATATTTCTAACACACACACACACACACACACACACCACAACCTGTTCCTGACGAAATAGAGCCCAACGAACACACACACACACACACACACACACACACACACCTGTTCCTGACGAAATAGAGCCCAACAATAAATAAATTCCGTTCTTTGTCCATCATACCGTCTACAATAACTCCTTCATTGAACACATCCCCGCTCCCCACATAATAACTGTACACAATTTTACACAACCTATTACCTATGGTACCAAAGCCAGCACCATGGTATCCCAATGCTATGGCTTCACACTGCCGCCAACAAAAATCTCACTGACCACAATGATATAAAACCATACTTGACACGAATTGCCAAGTAAACCATCTGTGCAATAATACAATTCCTTAAAAACCCTGAAACGAAACCTGAAAAGAGAGAAACAATACACAAACTACACCAACCCAATGCAACACAACAACTCAATAAATACCAGCACTGCATAACCTGAAATACAAACCCCCAAAACTCAAAATATACCATAATACATAATACACAATACATACTGCATACCTGAAATACAACAACACATACAATAACACAATGAAATACATACAATACAATATAATAATCTTGATCCTCGACGATGTTACGATGTTATGATGTCCTCCCTGGTCTTGATGTTGATCCTCTGCGCTGCTTCTTCTGATGCCGATGCAATAATTGATTGTAGGACGTAATTGTCAAAATGTGCTGTGGCATTTTAATTTCTTCGATAATGTCCAATGGTTTTGCCAAAAGTTCACCAGCACTGATAATTTGCTAACACATTAGTGTTGGTGTTAACAAATATTGTTCTCACAAATTTGAAGGTCGTCGACTCTGCTGAATTGCCCGTTGAATTATCGCTGAAGTATTGAAGTCACTGAAGTGATGAAGGTAGTTTTCTTCCTCCTCTTGCCAAAATGTTGTACCAACTGCCGTCTGAATGTCCTGCCGAAATATTGTCCAACTGTGCAGCGGAAGATTCGTCCGATGCGCTCTGCTCTTATCATGTCCGTGCATCTGCAATAATTATCGAAACCACCGGACAGTAGCTCTCTCCTAACCGATATCACTATGACCATGCCTTTAATATATGTGTGCGCACACATGTATCAAAATCGCAATCCTATGTAATACCCACAATTCAAAATCTATATCAAGCCAGCCCACTTTACTAAAACAACCATCCTTCCTATTAAAACAACCCTTTACTCCCCATTCTCGTAACATCCCGTTCACTCCTACCCACAAATATTCACTTACATTCTACTTCATATTGTATTTCAATAGCCTGTTTCCCGATACTAGAACCAGCAATATGTAATCACAATATGATTTTGACTCAATAATACTAATAAATAGCACTTCTGTATATACACTATTTACACCTGGTACCATCTCTCTCACCCACTCAACCATAACACCTGCATGCACTTCAACTTACTTGTCAAACTTGTACTTGCTATCCTTCCCAACTACACTCACACTGCACTTACATTGTAACTTGTGTCGCCATTCTAACCGTGTGTCCTACCATTTCGTGTCCGTGATATGTTGTACTAAACCTGCTCTTCACTCTCCCGAGGTGCTGTCACACTCCACAAAGGAAATGTAAGTCGATGACTCCCTGAAGTCCTTGGATTCCCATCCGACGGCGGATTATGCGACTCAGACGCTTCTATACCTGTTCCTTGAACGATATCTGATCTCACGATTGGCGATGACCAGCAAACTACTTTCCTAAAACGACAGTAAACAACTGCAACAACTGCAACTATCCCTATTAATATGATCAATGCATAAACTGTTGAATGATGTACAACTGCTTGCGAACTTCCAATCCCTTTAAAATCTAATTGCCCGAATGATTTAATGAGAACATTATTTTTGACAGCTTCAGTAAGTTCCCCGAAAGCGAAATCTAAATCCGTATCCTTATACAATTTCTCTGGGACAATCGAAGATGATATTAATTTCGTATACATTTCCTTTTTAATGTCCGTGTCTACAAACAATTCTTTCCAAATAACCAACGCATCAGCTGTTGAGTCCTCCCACTGATTAACGTAATTTTTCAAAATGATTCTACTCTCTTGCACATAATACACGGGAATTGAAAACGCCTTTGTATCTGCCTTACATCCAGGACTTAACGAAATTACCCCCTGTACCTCAACATTAAAAATTTTAACCGATACCTTTTCCGTGATAGCATCTTGGCATGAAACCGTGACTCTCAATGAATATGGCGTTACTACATACCAACTTCCTTGATCCAGATGAAATACTGCTGGCTGCGGTCGTGCAGTAAACAGGATGCGCTTTTGACAGAAACTTGCAATGTCATTAGAATCATTCTTAAATAAGGCGATTGCACAAGAATTTACAATATTTGTTGATCGCATGACTGTATTTAGATGACAAATATCACGTTTCTCCTGAATACATGTGCGTACACTGCGAGTATCAGGTTCGACATAATGCGAGTGATCTAAGGAAATGCCCAGGAACTGTTGTGAAAAATCAAAATATGCATACATTGTAGTGTAATTTGGAAAATACACAGGAGGCCGATATATTTCATACATGGTAAATGTCTGCTCCCTATGCCGCAATGGTAATACTGCTACCACTTGGATACCATCCGCAATTGGCAGTGCGACTGTCTTAATTATTGAATAGTAGTACAATAGGTCCCCCCTCCCGCTACGTGGCAACATGAGTGATGCCGGAAGATTTCCTTTGATTCCCTCAAGCAAATCTGGCCTGGAGAAATCAGTGCTGTCGGTAATGTTCCTGCTAATAATGAATTAATATTATTTGCCAATTGATCGAATGTGTCCAGTACATGCGCAAAAGACAGAGCCAAACAGCTTATTGTGATCTGTAACCTTGAAAGTGATTTCAAATATGTAAGTGTTTGCATTTGAAATTGTGAAAAATCTCGGCCAATTTCATTAACCATTACTGTTACCTGTCGCGTCTCAGTGGTTAATTGCTCCATGACTTTAGTGTTTAATTCAGTGTGATTCCTTAACTGGAAGTTTAAAACCGTCACTGACTGATTTATCACATGCCTCATTCTGTCTCCCGACCCTTGCAAGGCAACTATTTCCTGTTGCAACTGCTTAACATCTGCCTCAGTAGCCGTCCCAAATATCATTTTAGATAATCTACCAATCCCAGAAAAAATAGCCCGCTTTGAACGATGATGTTGATAAAGAGAATGTATATCTTGCACCCGTGTTGTTAATGAATACAATTTACTACGAATTACCAGGCCACATGATTATTAATAATAATATTCAGATCCATTGCCAATTGCGAGTCAGACCCATTTTGATTTTGCGATAGCCCGAGGTTTTTAGGTGCCGGTGTCAGTTGCAACAAGAGTAATTCCTTACCCAATACCGCCATGTACTGATCAATCTGTGTAATATTTATATTAAACGTAATTAGCCAGTGACTTTCAGTTACCGCCATTTCTGCCCTCGGAACGAATACAGCGCCTGGACTTGCATGGATCTGCTCCACTGACAAGTCTCCCATGCTCCCTTGCAGGAGAAATACAACAAATGCCCTGGAAGTAGAAAAAAACAACGTTATGATAATTCACTGACTGTTAGCACAACTACTTCAGTCGTGCCAGAGGAATTAAGTCCTCTTCCTTCCACTCCTCAGCTTCTGCTGCCTGCATGTGCGGTGCTTGCACAAACTTACCACTCCTTTCCGGCTGCATCAGCCTGTCCGTCGTCAGTACCTTGTCCCGTGGCACGTACTTGTCCCATGCATCCTGTGGGAAAGCTGGACGGAGATTATCGACATGTACCGCATGTGTACGCCCTGACCGTACATCCTTAATAAGGAATTTAACTACCGACAACTGCTGAACTACTACGTAATATGGTCGAAAATACGACGCAAGCTTCCTTGACTGTGATGGCTTCGTCGTAGGGTTATACCAATAAACAGAGTCCCCAGGCACGAACTCCTGCTGTTTAGCTCTTTTGTCATAAATAACCTTATTCTTCTCCCGTGTACGCCTCGTGTTCTCCTGAATCTGCGTATATGCTCGATGAAGCCCGTCGAGCGCCAACGACACTGGATCTTCAGTGTACGATACCTTACGTGGCCGAAGGAATGTATCCAGCGGCATGACCGCATCTCTCCCGTAGACAACAAAAAGCGGCGTGAGTTGCATTGTTCCGTGTACACTAGTTCTGTACGCGAACAGAATGGGACCCAGCTTTGCATCCCAATCCCTTCCAGATTCTGCCACATAACATGAAATCATATTATTTAAAGTCCGGTGAAACCTCTCACACTGTCCATTACTCGCCGGATGGTAGGGCGACGTATGGATGTGATGGATTTTGAATTCCTCCGAAATGACAGCTGTAAGAGAATTAAAAAACTCCGACTCATTATCAGTCATGAACGCCGATGGACAACCGTGTGTAGGAATGAACCTGTCAACAATGAGCTGCGCAATAGTTGCGGCTGACTTGTCTACGACCGCAGGGTACGATGAATACAGATCCAAGAACGTAACTATGTACCTGTTCCCACTGTCTGACACAGGTAGAGGCCCTACCGTGTCAATGGCAACGGTCTCGTTGACATAACTCGGCAATGGCGCATTTCTCATGGGTCCATGTCCCCGTCTCAGCTTCCGAGCATTGCATCTCACACACGCTCGAACGTGTGTCTGAATGTCTGTGAACATGTGCTGCCAATAATATCGCTCGGCCACCCTCAAGTACGTCTTTTGAAAGCCTAGGTGCCCAGCATACACATGGTCATGACACAACGACAAAACCTGAGGAACAAGGGATTTAGGCACCACAAGCTGTCGACACGGAACGCTGTCCTGAGTGGCTGCTCTGAGATGGAAAAGAATTCCATCTTCCATTATGAAATCAGCCATCTCCCTGCGTTGACGGAGTGACGGATGTTCTGCTTCGAAGGTTGCAACCATGTCTCTGGCATAAGGGTCCTGCTGCTGCAATAAAAGAATCTCCTGTGACGAAACATCGAGATCTGTTTCAAGATTATCATTGTCATCCTTACGTACCACAGCTGCACCATCCTCCTCCTGTACAATTACAGGTGCGACGAGCATCGCCTGTTCTTGTGCTACCTTAGCAGTGATGTCGCCCTTGCTATCAGCCTGCTCTACTGGAACATCTGTAAGAAGCCTCGATAACGCATCCGCTTGTACATTAAACCGGCCTTCCTTATAGCGGATGTCAACATCAAATTCCGATATCTTGGCTGCCCAACTCTGAAACTTCGCGTTACGGATAGACTTCGTCTCAAGAATAAACTTCAGAGGGCGATGATCCTTGAAACACGTGAAACTCGAACCGATTAAGAAATGTCTCCATTTTTCCAGCGCATAGACCACCGCAAAGCCTACTTTCTCCACTATCGGCCATCTTTCCTCGCACTCATTGAACTGCTTGCTCAAGTAGAGCACCACATGTTCCTGAACCCGTTCATCTCTCTGCGTGAGTACGGCTCCTACTGCAATAGACGACGCATCACAGTACAGCGTGAACGGTCGATTACGATCTGCGAGTGCAAGGACCGGCTCAGATGTTACAATACCCATTCTGTAGGTTCTTCGACCTTTCTGATTACTCCGATTGTTTCCATCTTATCAAGCTCAGTCTTGATTTGATCTCGGAGTGCTATTGGTGTCTTCCTTGAGGGGTCAATATGGGGCTGTGCATCCGGGTCGACATACAGCTCCACTTCTCCTGGGAAACACCCAATACACTCAAATCGATCTTGGTACTGCTTCTTCAGTTCTTCGGCATTTGCGAGGTCAGATGATTCTGGTACTGTTATGTGCTGTATAGCACAATGCATAGTTACCACCTGTAGTTTCTCGCCGGTAGGTAGCCTTGCAATGGGTGAATCCCATGTGACGTAGGTGAAACCATACATCCAAATCCCGTTGGGACGCGGTCACGTGATCCTGGTGACCCTTGACCGCTACAATATCATCGTCTCATTTTTTATTTGAAGTATGATTGACAATGTCACCCAAGTGATAAAAAGCCAGATTTACTGGAGATATTTAACATTACATTTCTATAAGTACATTACATTTCTATTTAGTAATTACTGCATTCATGACCATGAGTAGAGAACGTAGTCTTTGTAGAAAAATCTTTCGATAACAGCAGCGCGAAAATGTGAATGAAAAAAGTTTTCTAAGCATTTTAACATGTCTTTAATGAACTCATCATATCTCATGACCCCGGATAACTTTTATATCCTTAAACGTAAACACTGTAAAGTCGCACATAGTAGCTCCAGTGCAAAGCATCTGGCCCTGTACTTGGTAGTAGTAGTTATGCTGTTTAAGAAGTTTCAGTTCATCACTATAGCTGTCCTGAACGAGATATGGGACATTAACTGGAGTAATGGATCGTTCACGTTAAGGTGCTGTCACACCATAGCGATCACCAGTTGCGTATGGTTGCGAATAAAANTTTACGATAATACCCTGTTAAACCTACGAATTGCCGCACCCCTGCAGCATCCTTGGGTGGCAACATCCTACTCACAGCCTCTATCTTAGCGGGGTCAAGCTTCAATCCTTGCGGCGAGATCACATGCCCCAGGTATGGCACCGAACTGCGCATGAAGAAGCACTTCGAAGGCTTCGCTCTCAAGTTCAAAGCTCTCAACCTAGAGAAAACTTCATCAAGATGACGCATGTGAGTTTCAAAGTCAGGTGAGTATACAATGATGTCGTCTATATAGACGAGCGCACTTTTCCCAAGAAGCCCTTCAAGTGCCATAGTCATGCATCTCTGGAATACAGCCGGTGCGCAGCATAGCCCGAATCTTAAAACACGAAATTCATACAGACCGGAAATTGTGGTAAATGCTGTCTTCGGCTGGTCCTCCCGCGCAACCGGAACCTGATGATAGCCTGACCTGAGATCAAGTGTCGAGAAAAACTTCGCGTCATCAAGATTTTGTAAAAGATCATCTATTAACGGAATAGGGAAATTATCCTTTCTAGTTACACTGTTCAACCTACGATAATCTATGCACATTCTCCACTGACCACCCTTCTTAGGTACTTGTATAACACCCCACTAGACCAAGGAGATGACGACGGAACGATGATCCCATTGTCAAGCATCTCGGCCACCTTCTCCTGCACAATGTCTTGCTGTTTCGGACTCATTCGATAAGGTTTCGTTTTGAATGGTCGCGCGGTACCGGTTTCAATACGGAACTCAACGAGATTCGTCAACCCAAGCTCCTTGTCAGTATTCGCAAACACGTCATGATTGCGTGACAACAGTGCCATGAGACATTCTCTCTGTACCTCATCCGTCACGTGCTTTGTGAGTGTGGGAAAATCACACTGATCTGCATGCGTGCCTCTCTCTATACTACCAGACCTACCGTTATTCCCAACTGCAGCCACAGCAGCCGCAGCAATAGTAACCTGATCAATCTCAACAGCAGCAGCAGCAATAGCATCAGCAGCAGCAGCAGTATCGTCAGCATCAGCAGTAACAACAGCAACAACATCATCAGCGTCAGCATCAGTAGTAGAAACAACAGCATCCACCGCAGCAACAGCAACAACAGCAGCAGCGTCAGCATCAGTAGTAGAAACAACAGCATCCACCGCAGCAACAGCAACAACAGCAGCAGCGTCAGCATCAGTAGTAGAAACAACAGCATCCACCGCAGCAACAGCAACAA
>NW_014578119.1:95760-104505 GCF_000485595.1 Priapulus caudatus
TCGTCAAACTGTCCATACCGTTCTGATACCTGGTGTGACCCCCGACGAGAAGACACATCCGCCTCAATCCTTGCATCGGCCATTGCAATCTCACACGCACCCTCGAGCGTCGTCGGTGCGCGTGCTATTAACGACCTTTGTGTCGATAAATTCTGTAATGCATCGATAAAACATTCGACAAGTCTAGCTTGCATCAACACATCATCTAAGTGCACCTCTGGATATGCTGCTCCCGCCAGTTCAAGCAGACGATCAGCACATGCGCGTGGCGTCTCACGCGGTAACTGTCGAAACTGCTTCATTTCCCTCTGTGCCTGTGGCCGCTTGGAAGGTGACCGAAACCGTGCCTGCACCTGTGCATATAACTCATTCCACGACAACTCGGCATTAGCCGCAATCTGCCTCCGACAAAAATCCGAAACAGCTCCCCCAACCGTAGAAACGGCAAATGTCCGCAGCGACACTCCACTTAACGCTAGTTCCAACTGCGCAATCTGCAGCGCCCTCTCCCACGATCGAAACGTGACGGAATACTGCCCATTATCGCCCGTATAACACGGAATTAAACTGCGAAGCTCAGCCTGTCTCCCCGAGCTTTGCAACCTAGTACTTAAAGCTTCTATAGTTGGAACTAACACTTGCGAGAATAAATTCGCTAAATCTTCCACGCCGACTTGGTGTGCCATAATGACGCTATAGTACAGTATAGGCCTAGTCTAACTAGCTTAGTCTTAGTAACGTTAGTGCGTACGTTACCTATTTACTAACTTTTACTGATTCAACACGGCTTTCTCGTACTAACGGTGATTACATACGCAATAGTTACCACTTATTTCTACAGTACTCACCAAATAAACATCTCGTCGACCGTGTGGAATGTTCTTTGTCTCCGGCGTTGATACAGTCTGTAGGCCCCGTCGATCGATATAGCAACAAATACCTACCACTACCAGCGTTGTTTGCAAAACCCAGGATTCGAATTGTCACGGCACCAAAATGTAGAGCGTAGTTTGTATGTTATAATTTAGAGTATAAATAATCAAGAAGACGTATAGAATTTGTGTTCACTAAAGAAATATATTGTTTACAAACAATTGTCAGCGTCACGTCTCCATCTCGTCTCGTTCCAACCCCGTTCAACCGTCCCGTGCAAATGCTCCTCCAATCTTTATATATGACTCTCGCGTCCAATCACAGCCCAGTTTCCTTTTACTCTAACCAATCACACACCACCACTCTCTCTCTTATTCAAACTATTACGGACGACTCCCCACATGGCCAGCATGTGTGTAAGTGTCAAACTAACTCTGTAACCCATAGCTGCTAGTACCCCACCTAACTAATTCTAATCTACATGCGAAATGATCGATCCTAACCTATGCTTCTACATTTACCAATTCAATGCAACATATGTAAAACAGCTGTTACAACGACAAAGTTCTCCCACCACTCACCACAGTGCCACTCATGAGCAAACAGCAAAAAACTCCTAGCTGCTGCTGCTTTTAAATAAATTGCTGTAAAAACGCTCTATGTATAACGAGAATATAATAAAGTAATATATACGCAGCATATTAATAGTATTATACGAACGTAAACAATAATCATGTCTGACGGCTGACCGTAGCCTTGCACGTTTTGGTTAGATGGGTTCGCGGCCCCACTGTTTCGAACAGGCGGTGCGAGTTTAGCGCTGGGGACCAGTCTACTTCCTGGCTAGCATTGGTTTATAATTTTATGACGTAATGGCGATGTCACGTGCCGATGGAAACTGCTGTGATTGGCCATTTGTAAAGTGTCGCCGGCGAAAGTCGCTGGGAAATAGAAACGTTTCTAAATATTTTTGTCGTCGAGGTTGTCGTCGGTCGTCGTCGCGTCAGTGTGCAATGGCTCAGAAAAAACAATAGTTTCTAATTTTCTGAAAAGTCGTTTGTCGTTACGGTTGGTCGTTGTCGCTGCAGTGTGGCTTGGCCTTTACGCGTTCCGAGCAGTGCTGCCCTCGTGCGGCTACCCTTACGCACGCCGCTGTGCACAAACAACAAAAATAGAGAGTTTAGAATAAGAGTTATTTATTCTTGTTGTTTGCGCACAGCGGCGTGCGTGCGGTGCACTCATGTGTTGCAGAGGAGCATTTGAACGAAATTTACAGAAAATTATCGGCAATAATAGGCGAAATAGAGTAGAGAAACATTAAGACTTTGGTTGTAAATACATTTCGTGTTTATTTACCATCATTTTACTATTGAAACGTTCCAAGTGCCTGTGCATAAAAGTGCTTGTCAATCATGCTAAGTGGATACGTCAAATAACCGTTGTTGTTAGTATAGGTTTTGTTTCGAGCGAAACTAGGGGCGTGTTTGTTTGGTCGGATCCACGGATCTCGATCCGATGGATTCGTTGATCTGACTGTTTGTTTGGTCGGCATCCACTTGATCTCGATCCACCGAACCCGACCTGCTAGCGCAGGTGCCGATTCGAACGCGATCCAATATAAGCGGCCTTGCGCCTCAGCCAATCAGCAGCTTGTTCTTTGTTATGCAACCATTCCGTATAGGTCACAGCGCAAACGTAACCGCGGTGAAAGTGAAGTTGCGTTTGTTAATTGTTAGGTTGAAATCAAGAATCATATGATCTCGATTCAGACGGCGATCGTCCCAAACAAATCGCCGCCCTAGAATCTCACACGACAGTGGCACTGGTTGCTTTTTAAGGCACAATCCGAGGCGAACAAGAAGAGGCTAGAAAGCTAATGATTTGTTCCATTTAAGCCCGTGTGCCATTGTGTTAACATGTTAGGTGAGTTGTATCCAGATGAGACGGGATACTAGAGAAGCGTTGCCGAAAGGAGGTGTTGATCCGAAGCGCAGGAGCTTGCGCGCAGTTCCGCGGCAAGGCGCACGCGACCGCGGGAACGTCCTACGACAGTATGCAGCGCTGGCAGCTATGGGTCCGTGCGCCGAATGCATAGGTCGGCGCACAGATACATAGCTGCCAGCGAACAGTCGAGAATTTTACCTGGAATACAATGAAAGAGCTCAGCTGCATTGAGCTGCTGTTGTTTGCAAGTTTAATGAAAATATCAATGAAAGTGTCAACAGTTTCTACTTCTACACTGTGTTGTATAAGTTTTATTATGAATTGTATTTTATTATGCGTCAGCGGTTTCATGTAACGAGCGGCAGCTGCAGCAGATACATAAGCTGGGTTTTATAATAATACATGCGGAAATAATACGCCTCTATTCATGTAAATAGAAGTGTTGACCTATATACAAAGAATGAGACAACAAGGACAAATATTTTCAATAGGTCAATAACTCCTGATATTATCTGTGAATTGTGCGTGTTGCATGACTTACTTATGTTACGCTATCACTTGTGGCCAGGCTAAAAAATGATTTTGTTGAGGAAACGCATTTTTGTGACTTCTGCAAAATTGTTTCTAATGAACATTTTAAAGACACTGACTCACGCACTAGCGGCTAACCCCATTGCAACCCCTGTACTGCGTTGCATCATCTATGCTATGGCGCAGTAACCTATTTCTTGTCGCCACACTATACTTGTGTAATGTAGATTGTACCTAAACAATTTTGCAGTAGCAAACAGTACTTTGCTCTGTCTCTTTATCGTTTCTTATGTTTAAATTATAATCGCGTGGTGTCGATCTTTCGGCACAGTGTCACTCGCGACGCACGTCGTGTCGATATTTCGGCACAGTGCGTCTCACGATGCGCGTCGTGTCGATATTTCGGCACAGTCTCACTCGCGAAGCACGTCGTGTCGATATTTGGGCACAGTGTGACTCGCGACGCGCGTCCTCTCGATATTTCGGCACAGTCGCAGTGGCGACGCACGTCGTGTCGATATTTCGGCACAGTGTGACTCGCGACGCACATCGCGTCGATATTACGGCACAGTATCACTCGCGACGCACGTCGTGTGTATATTTCGGCACAGTGTGACTCGCGACGCACGTCGTGTGTATATTTCGGCACAGTGTCACTCGCGACGCACGTCGTGTGTATATTTCGGCACAGTGTGACTCGCGACGCACGTCGTGTGGATATTTCGGCACAGTGTCTGCTTTGTACTGTATCACTGAAAAACTACTGGACATTGACATTGAGATTTAGTGTAGATGAGTGTTATCTCAGCCTTACACATAGAAATAGTATGCAACTCGTTGCCCTTGGCTTCACAAAAATATATTCATATGAAAGCAGGGGCAGAAGGGAGATTTTGTGCATTTTCGTGTCTAATGGAACCGCACTGGTCCATTTCAGGGACTTTGTTATGATATCATTGCAGACTATGATAAGTATTATTTGCGCTAAGACATGTTACAACGCTTAGACATGTGTGCGGTATGAACCTTCTTTTGCTTTTGCACATAGAGAAATACATCGCAATTTTATATAGTACAGAGTTACGTTAAAGGATAGAGATCAAGTACTCTAAATACCGGAACCCAAGTACTCTAAATTACCATGGATACGGCTAGACTGGTGGCGACCTTCACTTGGCTACAATGAACTCAGTTAGTCTAGCGTGTAGAACTGTCGACCAGGGAGCAGTCTACCTTAGCGGCCGGAGCCGCGTGAACAAAAACTCGGTGAAATTGCCATGAACATGGTCTCGTTGCGCCATCTATGAGACGCGATATGTACGAGAATAATGTCAGGGCATGAAACACCCAACATGGAAACTCGCTTTTCTAGACGAAAACGAAACGCGCCGACCAGCAAACGAGCAATTACGAGCATTTCTATTCACTCTCTACCTACGTGCGTAGTGAAAAGGCTTGTGGAATCGCCACAACTGCTAAATTGAGCGATTATAGGGCCTTTATCCTTTACCTAAAAGACTTGGGTAAGCTTGTTGGAGTGGGGGTAGCGAAAATGTGTTAGATCGCCGCGAGGCGTCGTTTTCGCGCTTCGCGCGGATATCCGGCTGCAGATCGTCAAGAGTAGATAATATAACATGGTCTACTCTACTCTTGGTTATATCGATTTGATTCATGATAAATTGCTCAATATGTAAACGTTGGTATTAGCATGTAATATGTTAATGTTTAACATGTAACGTTTAATGTGTAATCGTAAAAGTGTAGTGAATTACAGCACTTGTAATGCTGCTGTCGATTAGACTACAGCCGCTTGTTGTAAATTAGGCCTCATACAAGCCATTCAAGGTCAAGGCTTACCGTGAAGCACACGCATGATATATAGTGTGGAATCTTGACTGTAATGTGATACTGCAAGTTGCAGTTGGGAGTTAGTGTGGAATTTAACCAATTTATCTGGATTTAGTCAATGTTATGTGGAAGAATTGTAGTGTAGAAGATTCAGGTAATTTAAGAGAATCTTGTTTTTCTCTGTGCTTGCTGTATTTATGATGCCAATGATAGTTTACAGATTGATACCTTGCCCTGAACGACCGTGTGACCGACCTTTGTGTGACAGTGCACGACATTGCGTTTAGCAGAAAATGTCAGTTACATCCGCGTCACAGTAGTAAGTTGATTATTGTATGTTTAACTGAGTTATGCATGATACATATATCTTAAAGATTATGCATCTCAACTTAGATGAATATGGGATTTCGTGCAATGTTTTTCTTTAATATACGAATGGTTGATTTGTGTTTCTGTTGAGTGTTGTTTAAAGAACATCAACATAAAGCTGTTTTTGTTTATTCATTCTTCACAGAATTGAATGCTGATCAATAAAACGATATCATACATTAAGACCAGTTGTAACTGCGTGCTTCTTCATCTTCATCGAGCTTTTCTGGTTTAATTGCTGATCTTGTTGCTACTGGCGGCGGCGGCGGCAGCGGCAGCGGCGGTGGTTGCGGTGGTGTGGTGGGAGTGTTAGTTGTGGTTGTGTTGCTGCTGCTGTTGATGTTGTTGTTGTTGTTGTTGTTGTTGTTGTTGTTGTTGTTAAAGGCATGAACAACCGCCTTATGACACTGCAGCTCCCCTTGAGGTTTAACCGCACCCTCACAATGGTTAGTGCTTATGGACCAACGATGACCAATCCTGACGATGTCAAAGACAAGTTCTACGAAGAACTCGATGCCCTCATTGCAGCCCTCCCCAAGTCTAATAAATTACTTGTCTTAGGTGATTTCAACGCTCGTGTTGGTCAAGACCACACAACCTGGGAAAACATAGTAAGTCATTACGGTGTGGGTAACTGCAACAGCAATGGCCTGCTCCTGCTGAAAACCTGTGCCATCAATGAGCTGCTCATAACTAACACAGTGTTCCGCCTACCGAATCGCAACAAAACTTCCTGGATGCACGCACGTTCTAAGCACTGGCACCTTACTGACTATGTGATTACCAAACAACGGGACAGGCAAGCTGTCAGAGTAACTAAATCTATGCGTGGTGCTAATTGCTGGACGGACCACCGACTTATCGTATCAAAACTCAACATCTGCATCCAGCCAAAGAGGCGTCCCCAATGTAAAACACTACCAAGAAGCTCAATGTCTTCAACCTGAAGTCAAGTGTTACTGCCACCCAACTGGTAAACGAGCTCGGTGCCAAGCTTGCTGACTTCCATTTTTTTGGGGGATGTTGTAAATAACTGGGAGACATTTAGAGACTGTGTTTATTCATCAACATATGAGATTCTTGGTGCCAGAACTAAGAAGAGCCAGGATTGGTTTGATGAGCACGATGAAGAAATAAAGACTTATCTTCAAGAAAAGCAGCGCCTTTACAGGATCTACATCAATGATCCCACCTCCACCTCAAAGAAAACAGCTTTCAACAACATGCGCCGAACTGTCCAGGCTAAGCTGAAACAAATGCAAGATTTATGGTTGGCCAGAAAAGCTGATGAGATTCAATTATTTGCCGACAGACACGACTCCAAGAGCTTCTATGCTGCACTAAAGGCTATATAAAGACCACAGTCGTCGGGCACTTCACCACTCTTGAGTGCAGATGGCACAACGCTTATCACAGATAAATACAAGATTCTCGAAAGATGGGCTGAACATTTCCAAGCTGTGCTAAACAGACCATCTAACATTAATGATGATGCAATTGCTCGCCTTGAACCGGTCGAAATCAACCACGAGATGGACCTTCCGCCTGAGGAGCATGAAGTCAAGAACGCTCTACAACAGCTTGCCGCAGACAAAGCCCCTGGATCCGATAACATCCCAGCGGAGATTTACAAAACAAAAAGCCCGATCTTCACCAAGAAGCTCACAGAACTATTTTGTTCATTCTGGGAGAGGCGTCTTATTTCACAAGAACTAAAGGATGCATCTATTCTTTACCTGTTCAAAAGAAAATGTTATCGTAAAGTGTGTGATNACTGCCACCCAACTGGTAAACGAGCTCGGTGCCAAGCTTGCTGACTTCCATTCCTTTGGGGATGTTGTAAATAACTGGGAGACATTTAGAGACTGTGTTTATTCAACATCATATGAGATTCTTGGTGCCAGAACTAAGAAGAACCAGGATTGGTTTGATGAGCACGATGAAGAAATAAAGACTTATCTTCAAGAAAAGCAGCGCCTTTACAGGGCCTACATCAATGATCCCACCTCCACCTCAAAGAAAACAGCTTTCAACAAAATCCGCCGAACTGTCCAAGCTAAGCTGAGACAAATGCAAGATTTATGGTTGGCCAGAAAAGCTGATGAGATTCAATTATTTGCCGACAGACACGACTCCAAGAGCTTCCATGCTGCACTAAAGGCTATATAAGGACCATAGTCGTCGGGCACTTTACCACTCTTGAGTTCAGATGGCACAACGCTCATCACAGATAAAGACAAGATCTTCGAAAGATGGGCTGAACATTTCCAAGCTGTGCTAAACAGACCATCTAACATTAATGATGATGCAATTGCTCGCCTTGAACCGGTCGAAATTAACCACGAGATGGACCTTCCGCATGAGGAGCATGAAGTCAAGAACGCTCTACAACAGCTGGCCGCAGGCAAAGCCCCTGGATCCAATAACATCCCAGCGGAGATTTACAAAACAAGAGGCCCCATCTTCACCAAGAAGCTCACAGAACTATTTTGGTTATTCTGGGAGAGGCGTCTTATTTCACAAGAACTAAAGGATGCATCTATTCTCCACCTGTTCAAAAGAAAATGTTATCGTAAAGTGTGTGATAACCATAGAGGCATCTCCCTGCTTGTCATAGCTGGCAAGATACTCAGTGTGATGCTCAATCGGCTTAACTGTCACCTTGAACTAGGCCACCACCCTGAAAGTCAATGCGGCTTTAGAAAGGGTAGGGGCACAGTGGACATGATCTTTGCTGCACGACAGTTGCAGGAGAAATGCATCGAGCAGAACAGCCAGCTCTACACAACATTTGTGGACCTCACGAAAGCATTCGCCACATTTAGTAGAGACGGTCTTTGGAAGATCATGGCTAAATTTGGCTGTCCGGTAACATTCATCAACATGGTTAGGCAGTTTCATGATGGTATGACAGCCAACGTGCTTGATAATGGTGAATGCTCTGACCCATTTCCTGTAACGAATGGCGTTAAGCAAGGAGGTGTTTTACCACCTACCCTGTTCAGTATGGTGTTTGCAGCCATGCTATCCGATGCCTTTCTAGTTGGTGATCCTGAAATCCACAACAGTTATAAGATGGAATAACAGATGGAAAGCTGTTTAACCTTTGCCGACTTAAAGCCATCACCAAGGTTAAGGAGACACTACTGAAAGAATTCTTCTTTGCTGATGACTCCGCTC
>NW_014578119.1:105922-106329 GCF_000485595.1 Priapulus caudatus
GGGGAGTGTTAGTCGTGGTTCTGTTGTTGTTGTTGTTGTTGTTGTTGTTGTTGTTGTTGTTGTTGTTGTTGTTGTTGTTCATAATGGCTGTGATTGTGGTGGTGTGGGGAGTGTTAGTCGTGGTTCTGGTGTTGTTGTTGTTGTTGTTGTTGTTCCTATGAATTGATCAAGAGGGGGCATATACCCAATCTTAGAAGATAAAGGTTTGGAATTTCTTAATATGCAAGTGAGTTCAGCTCCTTCGTTATCAAAAGGAGTAACTAAAGAGCTAGAAATAGACTTCTTAACAGCAATAAAGACACCACCACCATGACAGTTTCGATCTTGCCTATAAATATTATTGTTATTAGGGAAACTTAGGGGGGACTTAGGGGGGAACTTAAACTTAGGGGGGAAACTTAGGGGGA
>NW_014578120.1:0-2495 GCF_000485595.1 Priapulus caudatus
TCTCTCTCTCTCTCTCTCTCTCTCTCTCTCTCTCTCTCTCCATCTTCATCTCTCGCTCACTCTCTATCCACTCCTATCACAGCTGGCGATCTCTTCCGTCATATATATCGACTACGCGCACATTTAACCCTTTCACGTCGCGTTTCTTTCCTACGCGCGTGAGAAACGCCTTTTAGCGGAGCGGCCAACGTCGCCGATTTTCCTTTTCACACCCGTTTCCGCGTATTTGTCTGCTATGCGCGCGCGTGGGTGGGGGAGGGGAAGGAGGGGGAGGGTTGTGAAGGGGGAGAAGCTAAGAGAAAGCTCCGATTAGGCCGCGGTCCCTCCCCCTCCCTCCCCCGGCACGTGTAAGTCCGTGTGAAGCTGAGAACGCGGAGGGTCCCTTGTCATTAATCATTGAGTAAACAATTAACCGGTAAGCAGCGACGGTTGACGTTGAATCGAGTTGATTTTTTGCGTTGACACTTCTCTTCCTTTGCAACGTGCGGTCGATGTTATCAAGGGAAAGAATACTATCGGTAAATAATTGAGAGAGAAACATGCAAACATCAGAGAGCGAGGGAGAAAGAGAGAGAGGGAGAGAGAGAGTGGGGGAAGATAGACAGACAGACAGACAGACGGAGAGAGAGAGAACGCGCATTTACTAGCCGCTTAGTTTGAACTATGATTTATTGCTGGTGTGTGTGTGTGTGTGTGCGTGCGTGTGCGTGCGCGCGCGTGCGTGTGCGTGCGCGTGCGCGAGCGCGTGTGCCTGAGTGCGAGTGCGTGTGTGCACATGAGTGTGCGCGTGCGTGTACGTGTACGACCTTGAGTGTGTACATGCTTTGACTTCATGTCCGCCCCGTCACCCACCCTCGCCGCCTCAGCCGTTCGTTCGTCGCTCCCCGCAGGAGATAAGATTGAGTGACGTGGATTATGTTACCCAACTAAACTATCCGGTGCGGGAGCTCTGTGTTGGTTCAGACTCTTTCTGTCTGTCTCTGTTCCTCTCTGTCTCTCTGTCTGTCTCTCTGTCTCTCTCTCTCACACACACACACACACCACACACACACCCCAACACACACACCACCCCACACCCACACAGCCACACACACACACACACAACACCCACCACACACACACACACCACACCCCCACACACACACACACAACCCAGGCCACACCTCTCCCTCTCTCCTCTCTCTCTCCTCCTCTTCTCCTCTGCCTCTTCTCTCTCTCTCTGCTCTCTCTCTCTCTCGTCTCATCCTCTCTCGTCTCAGTCTCTCTCTCTCTCAGACTCTCCAACCTCCTCCTCCTCCTCACCACCTCCGCAAGACAGGTGCTCGCCGTGGCTGCTTGCCTCTGCTTGCGCGCATCGAGACATCCGCTAATTGTTCTGTTACGTTGCCATTCATCCCATGTCACCGCTACCATCACCGTCTCTCTCTCCTTCGCCCCCCCCTCTTCTCCCCCCCTCTCTCTCTCGCTCTCTCTCTCTCTCTTCTCCTGTCTCTTCATATCTCCTCTTCTCTCTCTCGCGCTCTTGTCTCCACTCTCCTGCTCTCTCCTCTCTCTCTCTCTCGCTCTCTCTCTCTCTCTCTCTCTCTCTGTCCGCTCTTCTCTCTCCTTTCTCTCCCCCTCTCTCTCTCCTTCCTTTCTCTTTCTCTCTCCTCTGTCTGGTCTCTCTCTCTCTCTTCTCTCTTTCCTATCTCTGTCAACCTCTCTCTCTCTCTCTCTCTCTCTCTCTCTCTCTCTCTCGCCCTCTCCGCTAGCGTACCTTCTACTGCGTGCGATCTATGATTACCTTCGCCTAGACTACCCACAGCGTCGCCGTTAACCCACCTACATACGGCAGGCCGCGCGGACGTAGAGGCCGTCTACGCGGGGAGCGGTACGTAAGTCGGGGTTGGCGGGCGGGCGGTCATTACAAGGCCAAGTATGTGCCGCAGTCCCCCCGGTGACAGAGAAGTGCTGCCGCCATTGTCGGTGCCTAATGGCGCACCATTCTTTCTCGGCGGCGGTTCGGGGCCAAATCAACACGGGAGACACGCGGATAATAGGCTAAAGGCATCTTACACCGCGTATATACACCACCACCACCACCACCACCTCTCTCTCGCTCTCTCCCAGCACCGTGCTCCGAGCAACACTGCTGCCATCTATTGAGTGCCGAGGCAAACTTTATCAGCGGGGCGCGAGTAGTAGCAGAATGCGTCTTGAATTTAAAAAAATTCTCAAACGAAATACATGACTATATCTCTCCGACATGAGCGGAATATATACGCGAGCTATATATATATATATTATATACATGTACAATGTGCATACATATGTTAACCGCGCGTACGCATACTATAGTGTGCTATAGAATGGACCGACGACGTGTGGTTCTCCGGACAACGCGGATAGACTCCTGCTGAAATGCAGTGTCAGGGCGTTTATATGCGGGGCACAGGGGCAGTATATATATATATATATATATATATATATATATCGTCATGTGCGCGTATATATAA
>NW_014578120.1:5955-7172 GCF_000485595.1 Priapulus caudatus
GAGAGAGAGAGAGAGAGAGAGAGAGAGAGAGAGAGAGCGCGAGGCAGAGTGAGGTAGAGTATACAACCGAGATAACGCAGGGGGGAGAGATGCGAGGAGCGACGAGGAGAGGAGGCGAGAGAGGAGAGAGATAGAAGAGGGCGACGAGAGAGAGAGAGAGCAGGAGGAGAAGAGAGAAGATGAGAGAGAAGGAGAGAGAGAGAGATGTACGAGAGAGAGATTGGAGAGAGTCGAGAGAGAGAGAGAGAGAGAGGATGAGAGAGAGAGGAGAGAGAGCGAGAGAGAGAGAGGAGGAGAGAGAGAAGAGATGAGAGAGTGCGAGAGGAAACCAGATGGAAACTGGTCAGGTATTCCTCATGCAACGCACAGCACACCTGGTCTCGCTCTCCTCGTGCAGCGCGATGCTGAGCATCTCTCTCTCTCCTCTCTCTTCGTGGACTCCTCATGCTCTGCCGTCTCTCGCGCTCTTGCTTCTCCCCTCTCTCTCTCTCTCTACTTCTCTCTTGCCTCTCTCGATCTGCCGATCTCGTCGCTCTCTCAGTCTCTCTCTCGTGTCGTCTCATCTGATCTCTCTCTCTTCTGCGGTCTCTCTCTCTCTCTCTCTCTCTCTCTCTCTCTCTCTCTCTCTCTCTCGCTCTCTCTCTCTCTCTCTCACACACTAATCACGTATTATTCGCCTTTAATATACAATATATTTTAATAGCTTAATGCCAATGAATAGCTACTGTTTTTCAGTAGGGTATTCTGCCACTACACAGACTGATAGAATTACGTAGTCATCAGCACACATAATCATCACGACACACTATATGAGATAGTTAACAATACGGCTGTATATTAACCTACACACTATATAACATAATCAACATGACGCTGAATATTATAGCTTCGCTCATATAGTAACCGTGTGACATTTATCTAATCGCCTGTATCATGTTTGACGTTAATAATGAATTATTTTCTACTAGTTTCCCAGCCATAAACGCCTCTACGCTGCGAAGCGCAGCGCATCTGTCTATCCACACACACGCGATCACGCTAGCAACTCTATCTCCATTCACTGCACGAAATCTTAATAACATAGCCGAGAGTTCGTACGTTCGCACCTACATAACTAGCTCGTGATAACTGTGGCGAAAACTACCTTAAATTTGACCGCGCGCTGCTCTCTGTCTCTCTCCCTCTCCCTCGCTCTCTCTCTCTCTCTCTCTCTCTCT
>NW_014578120.1:7298-14798 GCF_000485595.1 Priapulus caudatus
CGGTGTCTTGTGGGAGCCGACGGAGTCGTGCCTGACAATGCATCGCTTTCAACACGTTCGCAGATCGCTTGCGGCGATGAGGTTCCTGACGGCTGGGGCTGCCCCAGTTTAAGTCTACACTGCAATAGCAGCCGCAGCAACAGCAGTAGTAGTAGTAGTAGCAGCACCAGCGAGTTAGCAGGGCAGCCACGCAAACAGCTAGTAGCAGTAGCAGCTAGCAGCAGCCAGTTAGTAGCAGTAGTTAGCAGGTAGCAGTAGCAGTAGCAGTACTAAGCCAGCAGTCAGCAGTGTAGTAGCAGCAGCCAGTGAGCACGTAGGTAGCTAGCCAGCTAGGTAGCGAGTTAGCCGAGCAGTTAGTAGTAGCAGCAGCAGCAGTTAGTAGTAGCAGCAGCCAGTAGCAGTGTTCAGATAGCAGCCAAGTAGTAGTAGCATAGCAGCAGTAGTAGCAGCAGCAGCTAGCCAGTAGCAGTATGTAGTAGTAGTAGCATGTAGAGCAGCAGCCAGCGCAACGATCTATAGTAGCTACAGCTTAAGTACAGCTATTATAGACCGTCCGGATAGGAATTATAATGTCGAGATGACACCATGACGACCATCTAGTTTAGGTTCTCTCCTCTCTTCGTCTCTCGCTCTCTGTCTCTCTCTCTCTCTCTGGTCTCTTCTCTCTCTCTCTCTCTTCGCTCTCTCTCTCGCTCTCTGTCTCTCTCTCTCTCTCTGTCTCTCTCTCTCTCTTCTCTTCTCTCTCTTTCTCTCTCTCTCTCTCTCTCTCTCTCTCTCTCTCTCTCTCTTTCTCCCTCTCTCTCTCTCTCTCTACCTTGTAGCCTAAAAGTCACTTCTCCACCAACAGTACTGAAACCACAGAGGTCGCCCAACATAATTATATTAAATATAATAGTATATTTATATATATATAATATTATATATGATTATATTTGTATATACTGATTATACATATGATTATATATTTATATATATATATCGTGAATTTATTATATTATATATATTTTTATTTATTTACATTGGAAGCGCAAGTTCTTAGGATGCCATACACTCGCAGCGTCTACGACCACCGGCCACCACTCAAACCCTGCACCACCTTCACCTATTTCCCTCTCTAGCCAGCTATAGCTCCTATAGCCTAGGTGTAACCTTCTTATGCGTACTGTAGGTGAGATTGCGGGGTCTTTGTCTTCGGACGCTGCGTGGGATGACCGTATTTACCCAGCCTCTGTCAGAGACCTGTTTCCTGACTCTCTCTCTCTCTCTCTCTCTCACACACACTCGCACGTAAATAGCAGACGCTCGTACCTGCGCACACACTAACCGCCGTGCTTTACTCACGCGCGCGCACACACACGCACGCACGAACACGCACACACACACACACACACACACACACACACACACACACACACACACACACACACACACACGTAAATAGCAGACGCTCGTACCTGCGCACACACTAACCGCCGTGCTTTACTCACGCGCGCGCACACACGCACGCATGCACACACACACACACACACACGTACGCGCGCACGCACGCACGCACACACACACACACACACACAGACACGCACGCACGCACACACACACACACACACACACACACACACACACACACTAACCGCCTCGTGCTTTACTCACGCGCACACAATGACCAGCTATAGCTACGAACATTCCTCGACAAAGGACGGTGGTGGTGGGTCGGCTGGACGGACCGTGCCCACGTAAGACTTACGGTGGGGGTGCGCGGGCAGTACCCTCTCAAACTTTGGGGGGGGGTTCTTCGTGTATTCACGTCAAACGGATAATATAAACGAGGCGAGCTCCTTACGGATGAGAAGAGAGCTAACACACGCTTGTTATTATTTAGTGTATGGGGTGTGGATGGGGTGGGGTGGGGGTCTTTCACGGGTTGGGCGCGTGTAGTAAGGGAGGGTTAGGGGGTGGTCCACCACCTAGCGGATGTAAGACTGTGTTAAGACTCTGCCATTGCCTGTTGCTGCTACTGCTGGTGGTGGTGGTGGTGGTGCTGCTACTGCTGATGCTACTGCTGCTACTGCTGATGCTACTGCTGCTGCTGCTGCTACTGCTGCTACTGCTGCTGCTACTGCTGCTGCTGCTGCTACTGCTACTACTGCTGCTGCTGTTGCTGATACTGCTGCTGCTGTTGCTGATACTGCTGCTACTACTGCTGCTACTACTACTGCTGCTGCTGCTGCTGCTGCTGCTACTGCTGCTGCTGTTGCTGATACTGCTGCTACTACTGCTGCTGCTACTACTACTGCTGCTGCTGCTGCTGCTACTAAAATTAAGTACTACAGTACTACTACTGCTGCTAGTACTACTGCTGCTACTGCGAGTGCGTGCTAGCAGCAGTGCAACAGGATTTGACGTCGTAGGAGGACACGTAGGAGCGGAATAAGCTGCTCTATAAGCCATGTTCTTGTTCTTAGGATGTCACCTTCTCACCATCTCTCTCTCTCTCTCCCTCTCTCTCTCTCTCTTTCTCTCTCGCGCTCTCTCTCTCCCCTCTCTCTCTCTCTCTCCAGGAGTGGCTTTCTATATTTGCTCGCGCGCTCATAAGGGCATCTGGCCTCCTTCTCCCAGAGCGGTACCCATGATAAATGGTCGGCGGGAGAAGGAACCGCGCGGGGGAGAAAGGAGAGGGGAGGACGGGGAGGGATAAAGGAGAGGGGAAGACGGGGAAAGAGAGGGGGATGAAGGAGAGGGAGGAGGACGGGGAGGGAGAAGAGAGGAAGGGTTACTAACTCACTAGCCACGCACGGAGCACGGGCTGGGGGAGGCGTCTGCTCTGTCCGCACGCACCGGACGGGAGGACACGTGCACACTGCCGACGATGGAGTCTTCTAGGTCACACAGTCGTGCACGTTTTCTGCATTCGACGCGGATATTTTTAGTCGAAAAGAGTTGAGCGCGTCGCAACGCCGATATATGTTTATAATTACACCGTCCGCGCTCGCTGGAATGTTAAGCGGCTGCTGCTAACACTAACTAACTAACAAACTTATGCGATGGTGTTAGCGTATTCATCCTTGGCCTGAAACCTTACGCATGCGATGCACACACGCGTGGCGCGGAGAGAGTGTTCTGATTCCGAACCAAATATCGTCAGAAGAATGCGCCGAAAGAAATACCCGAGGGGCCACGCAAGGGAGACTCCCCGAAAAGTTTCACGCGAGGTTTTCGACCTCTTGCGAAGGCGAGGCAGCGCCGAGAGAGGTCGCCACCGCAGGCGTCCTCGCACGCGCGCGCCCCCTACAGGCGCACGTAGCCCTCCCACTCCGGTGTCTAGCTCACAAAGACCGGGCACGCAGGTAGAATGTAACTATTAGTATTAGGCCGCCACGCAGCTGGAGGTGAGGTGAGGTGCGGTGCGTACAGGCGGGTGAAAGAGACTGTAGGTGCACGTGCGTGCGGGTGTGAGAGTGCGTGTGTGTGTGTGTGTGTGTGTGTGTGTGTGTGTGTGTGTGTGCGTGCTTAGCGGATGAATGTAAATGCCAGATTTGAATTGAAATGCATTCACGCGTGCGCGCCGCCGCGGCTCTCTCGACAGGCATGTTAAGCAAACGGAGAGCCTTGTAACAGGCGTTCTGCGAAGCTGCCTTCTTCGTCATCTTGCGTTCGCTCTCCGCACTGACTGGTATGACGAGTGTGCAGCGCCATCTACCGTCCACCTCGGTCGTTTTATAACTCGGGGTGTCACTGCTAACGTTCTTGCTGGTCAGCTCTCTCTCAAGCGTCTGCACCGCATCTGCACCTGTAAGACGGTAGTCACGTGGGTGTGTGTCGGAGTTGGGGTGACGGGCGGGAGGTGTGTACAATAACGCGATGGTTGATAGAGGTCTCTTCCCCCGCTCCCCTCTCTCTCTCTCTCTCTCTCTCTCTCTCTCTGCCTTTCTCTCACCCTTTCTCTCGCTCTCTATCCCTACCCCCCCCTTCTCTCTCTCTCTCTCACTCTCCCCCGCTCCCCTCTCTCTCGCTCTCTCTCTCTCTCTCCCTCTGACATGCCTAAAGACATGGACGCGAATTGAAACATACGTCAGATTTACGAGCAAAATCTCGAACGCGAAACCAACGAATAACAGAGATAGCATATTTTTTCACACGACCAATACGCGAGGATCATTAATTCATCCACACTTGATCTAACACGCAGTCATCATTATGTTATTGTATCATCGCAGCACACGGGTATTAGCTACTATTACGCACTGACGATGTTAATACGGCCTTTTTTACGGATCGAGATGCTGAGAGGATGGTTGCGGGCGTTACGAGAGAAGGGTGCCATCTGGCATTTATATAGCTTGTTGGATCACCATCGTACACTAGAACTCATTTATAAGACCATTCCTAGGTCATAGAAAACACCGTACTGCTCGCGTTTGTTTCCCCCCCCCACAACTAAATACGCACGTGGCAACGGGTATAGTAATATAGTATAATAGTAAGAATAATATGCGTATATAATAATTCTACTCTGTAATCCTGGTCACGTGGAAACAATGCCAGCGAATCCGTGTCATTCTTCGCTAGGCGATTTACAATTTTACGGGCACCAGATTTTACGACTTTCTAACCGCGGCCAATACAGACACATCATTGAAATTCCCTTCACCCTTCTTGCACCATTGAAGAAAAGGAAAAAAGGTTTTACAAAATGCGAGACAAGATATTTCTTTGGAAAACTCGTCCTCGCATGTGACTTCGTCCGAAACTGCAAATGTTTTACGAAAAACTAAAAGAATTTTTAGAGAGTCTAAAAGGAATACGGCAGAGCGGAGGAGGCGGGACACACACACGCACGCACGCACGCACGCACTCACACACACACACACACACACACACACACACACACACACACACACACACACACACGTGCAGAGCGACCGCAGATGATGATATACCCTCTCTTCCTCTCATTCCGTTTCTCCTCTCCCCCTCCTATTGTCCACCCCTTATCTCCCTCCCCTCCTTTTCTCCTCACCCTCCTCCTCTCGTCCTATCCTCTCTCATCCCTCCTCCCTCTCCTCCTCCTCTCTCCCCTCCCCCTTCACTCGACCTCTCCTCCTCCCCTCCCCCTTCTCTCCTTCCCCTCCTGATCTGTATGCCGCACGCATCTCAGCAGTCTACTATCAGCAACTCCGGTAACAAGTCGAGCCGACAGACAGCCCGAAGAAACTGGGCGGTAACTCTTAGAAGAGTCGTACTAGCGGAACGGCGGCTATTTTATTACCCGTAATAATACAGTGTGACGAGAAAGAGAGAGAGAAGAAGAGAGAATAGAGATAGAAAGATAGACAGAGGAAGAAAGATAGGGGAAGGAGACAGTGGATGGTAGGGGGATAGCGAGAGAGAGAGAGAGAGAGAGAGATAGGGAGGAGGGAGACAGAGGAGGATGGTGGAAAGAGAGAGAGAGAGAGAGGAGAGGCATAGCGAGAAAGAAAGGGGGCAGGTGAAGACGGACAGATAAGCACAAAAAGAGAGAGAGAGAGAGAGAGAGAGAGAGAGCAAGAGAGAGAGAGAGAGAGAGAGAGAGAGGGGGGGAGGGTGTAAGAATACCCTGAGTCACTGTAGCCGCCGTGACGGCACGGAATGTCAAGATCACAGCGTCTCTCTACCTGCACCCACCTCCCCCTTCCCCCCGATTGTCGGACATATGGGTCACTCAAGTAACTGTATAATTATCAATAGGACCAGCACTGAGCTGTCGCCACTCCCACCCAGCTACGCAAAGGAAGGTGAAACTAAGCGAGGCGTGTAACACTTTAAAGTAACTTTTTGCGAAAGTTTTCTTCCACTTTCATGATACCTACCGTTATTGCTTGAGTAACAGCAATTGTCTAGAGTAACGACCAAATGTCTTAGACCCTTCGTATTCACCAAATCATGCACGATTACAATTTTGCGTTCTGTTTATGTTTACCGTTGCCATCTCTCGGACTTTCTCGCGGTAGCGCGAAACATCTATCACGGTGCAGTACGCATAATTTTTATATAGTCGCACCGCAGAAATCAGGTCAGAGTGTAAACACAGACGTTCATACTACTTGATACTACTACTAGCGTAACATGAGTGTAGTACTAATGCCGCGTAAAGTCTGTTATTAGAGAAGCTTGTGGATCACCAGTCAGATAGTAACACGGGAATGACAATGCCAGAAAGTGCTCTGAATTATTGATATAAAAACTCAATTACCACACAGAATTTCACGCCCTTTTGTTTTAATTATGCACTTGGTTTGAAGGCGCCATTTGTGATTTTGAGAGTCGGCATACGATAAAATTTATTGCTGTTACGATGTGGTCAAATCCATTTTTCTATGCTATAACTGCATAAAATCTTAGTATTTTTAATGTTGGTGTAATCAGTGATATTTCCGCTGTCAGGTGAGACTATATTCAGCTATATTTAGTTTTTCTGAGCAAAACTCTCGCAATAGTAAGTTTAAGTGGCATACACGCCGCATCTTCTAACTCCACAAAGAGTAGAAAGTCTTAACGTTACAATCAGCCTTGAAAGTGACTCTAAAACTCCTGGGCAGCCTAGCCCTGATAGGAAAAAAATCCCTAAGATTTCTACCATTAAATCCTATAGAATAAGTATTGTAAGCCCTATAAAAATTAGCCAGTCCTGTTCAAAAGTTAGTTTGTACCTGCACCCACCGATTACATATTTAATTATTTAATTACATATTATTGCATATACATTCATAATTCGAAAAAAAAATAGCCAGCCGAGCTCAAAAAGTTTGCGATTCCGGGGGCGAGAGGACGGGCTGTTATTGCTAACACTGTTACAGCACAGCAGGTGAGAACAGAGGAAGGGGAAGGACGCCGAGGGGAGGGGGAGGGGGTAGGGGGAGGGTCGCCACCATCACGCGTTGTACGCGTGCGTACAGTAGCTACAATAAACGACGCCGACGCGTCTCTCTCTCTCGCTCTCGCGCGCGCTCTCTCGCTCTCTCTCTTCTCTTCCTCCCCCTTCTCACTTCTCTCCCTCCTCTCTCTCTCTCTCTCTCCATCTCTCTCTCTCTCTCTCTCTCTCTCTCTCTCTCTCTCTCTCTCTCTCTCTCTCTCTCTCTCTCTCTCTCTCTCTCTCTCTCTCTCTCTCTCTCTCTCTCTCTCTCTCTCTCTCTCTCTCTCTCTCTCTCTCTCTCTCTCTCTCTCTCGCTCTCTCTCTCTCTCTCTCTCTCTCTCTCTCTCTCTCTCTCTCTCTCTCTCTCTCTCTCTCTCTCTCTCTCTCTCTCTCTCTCGCTCTCTCTCTCTCTCTCTCTCTCTCTCTCTCTCTCTCTCTCTCTCTCTCTCTCTCTCTCTCTCTCTCTCTCTCTCTCTCTCTCGCTCTCTCTCTCTCTCTCTCTCTCTCTCTCTCTCTCTCTCTCTCTCTCTCTCTCTCTCTCTCTCTCTCTCTCTCTCTCTCTCTCGCTCTCTCTCTCTCTCTCTCTCTCTCTCTCTCTCTCTCTCTCTCTA
>NW_014578120.1:14808-18472 GCF_000485595.1 Priapulus caudatus
AGTAGTAGTAGTAGTAGTAGTAGTAGTAGCAGCAGCAGCAGCAGCAGCAGCTACCGCATATGGCCACACAACTTCTCCGGCCACTACCAACCGATCCCCGCGTATTTTTTCCCTCCCCCGACGGCGTCTTTCCGCGAAGCAAGGCGACACCGCCGCAAAAAGGAATCGGATGCTGACGAAAAATGAATGCCGTCGCGTGATCGGCAGCAGATGCAGGGAGGTCGCCCAGCGTCGACCAATCAGCGGCCGCCTAGCGGAGGTTTAAATAACGTGGGAACGTTTTGCCACGGACAATAGTCCACCGTCGCGGCCAGCTGTCCCATATGGCATGCCAGTTAGACTGACACCCGACCCGTGATGACTACCCGGGGGATGCTGGTCCCCGGGGGCGGTGAGGGTCAGTCTCACGTTAACTAGTTATAGGGTTACGGGGGTTCATTATTGGTGGCGATGTGCCGCTATGTTACGTACTCGTGGCTAGAGCGATATGCGCATGCTCCCCTTCTGCTGCATCTTCATCACATTCCGTATCGCTACACATCGTAATATCTACATAAAAGTTTATAACGAGCATAAAGCGAACGCGTAGGTACGTGCTTGCGTAATGGTTACTTAGGGATGAGACATGAGGTGTCCATACCTTACGTCTACACGCCTGGTTCGTGTTTAATTAAATTTAACGGCGAATTTTTTTGTTGTTGTCGCTAAGTCATCGCTAATCAAAAGCTCAAACTTCCTCCACTCGCGCCGAAAACCCGTACTAATCTCTGCACATATTATAATTAGACACCCCCCAACACTAGTAGGAGATCTATGCCCTTATATGGTGAACTACAATTTGCACATTTCTAGCCCTAAAAATCGCCACCATCTTTCCCCTGTGATCTCCAAAGTTTCCCCTTTTCCCCCATGTTTTTCCATCCCTTCCCCTCATATTGCGCGTACATATACCCCGTACATAGGTAGGCCTACTATCATTTGACTTTATTAACTCCTGGTACTATCTATGACGTAGATGTACTTACTTGCAATATCCTTCCGTCATCGTTCCATTGTTAGTTCTCACAGTCACGCACTGGGCGCCATTTTTGCACGGGTCTGGCGAGCAAGAGGGCAAACCTATACACACAAACACACAAAAGAAATGTCAGCAATTTCCTCCGGAGGGGGGGGTGGAGAAGGACAACTTACAATAAATAAAACGACGTTTAAAATGCTTTTTACGCACGTCATTTTAAGAAACAATTACCTAGTCGTTGTCGTCGTCATAGCGACCCCGCGTTCAACCACCGCGCGTGCGCGAGTGAAAAACAAGTAGACGCCATAACTCGGTACAGATGACCTCCACAGTCACCTCGTTGCACTAATCACGTACTTTCATCGCAAGAACTGCCACCATCATCATCAACAGTAGTCCGACGAGGCTGTGCGACTGATTGTCTAACTGTGCGACTGATGTTCTAACCCTAGCAAGACCGTTTATTGGAGCTACATCAACAGCAGCAGTAACATAGAGACCCATATTAATTTTAATCATCTCGTTCATAATTTCACCTCCTCTCCCTCTCCCCTTCCTCCAACAGACTAGGTTGAAGAATGGCGGAGGCTTGGCTGCTGCCGTTGTTTCCCACGCGGTTTTTCATGCTGCCCGCTAACATGCCACCGCCGGCCGGTTTCGTGTCTCAGTTTTTGTCACGACTCTGCCATCTCGAACCGGCGTTTCGCTGCGCGCAGAGCAAACAGCAGTTCGGATAATTCTAACCATTATTTCCTATCAGCTCGTGCAGTAGTGGCGCAGCCGTCCGACACTTGTTACATATAAATGCGCGGGACGCCAGTCGGATATCTGCTATCGGCTACCAAGCGATTTATTTCAGCGAGCAAATAGGAGCGTGCTTATCAAAAACCGAGATTGGAAGTTTTTTGTCGCGGGAACGAAGCGATAAAACACTCGATTACAATTTATTTTTCTCTCAGGTGCGCGCTTGTGGTGTAGTGCGACGTGTGGATGGATGGATGGGTGGGTGGATGGCTGGATGCATGCATGCATTGATGGATGGATGGATAGATGGATGGATGGATGGAGGCAAGTACATGAAACCGCGACTCGTGACCGGCGTAACATCGACTAAAACATCGCGAGAGTGAATATATACAAGTTTTCATTCGTTTCGTGATTTCATTCGTCTTTTTATTCGATAGGGGGAGTAGCCTCATGCTCAGGTGTCGTACATCTGCGTGGTTTGTCTGTCTCACCCCCAACCCGCGTGTTTCACATCCTGAGAAAACTAACACAGGATATGTTATTCACGACAATTATGATTTTGTTGTGCGTTTAGCTACTTCACACACACGCACACGCACACACACGCGCGCACACACACACACACACACACGCACGCGCACGCACACGCACACGCGCACGCGCACGCGCGCACACACACACACACACACACACACACACACACACACACACACACACACACACCGTGCCCGACAGAATACCACCGCTCGCAAACCTCCCTCGTAATACAACCTGAGAGTTGTTACCGGGGGGCGTGGATGGGAGGGAGGCGGTGTAAGTCAATGTCCGCGCGTATCCCGATCTCTCGATTTATGTATCCTAACCGGCGAGAATCAACAATCTTCGCTGAGCTAATGTTTCCCGTCTATGCGCGCTCACCGCCGAACTACACCCGTGTTTAATGACACAACTTAATTGATAAATACGGCGGCGGGGCATGTTTCCCTCAATACTAGTCGAGGCGTGCGGTATTTCTCACGTGCACTACCAACATAATATCCGCCTGTGATGCTGCATATGATCAAGCGTACATAATAGAGAAGATGTGATGTTATGTGCTTGATATTATGTGCTTACACGCCGAGTCCCCCATTCCCACGCCTCTGCCCTATACCGATACTTGGGAGGTCAATTCTTGAACACTTCACAGCTATCAACACGAGTAGAAGTAGAGAGGGGTCTGGGTAATTTGTAACATGGGTATGAGTGAGAATATTCCAATGTCGTTTTTGAAGGGGAACATAAACACGAGATTTCTTGACACTAAAGTAAACTAATTATACACTGAAATGTTAATGTCACTGAAAGTTTGAACGACGCAGCATTCCACTGCCTACATAGTATAGAAGATAATTATATCTACATAATTATATCAGTGATTATATTATATAGTCATCCATAAAATAAACTGAGACGTCAGAAACTGAAAATAGCTCTCCGGCCCGCAATGTTCTTAAGGCAACACGACCGAAGGAGATACGGAATTAAAATAAATTTCCCCAACACGCGGATTTTATATGGTGTTTTTACCTCGTAAAATAAGTACGTAGAAGGCTAGAATACACATGAATACTATACTATAAATTGTAGTATAGTAAATTACAATAGTAAGAAAAAGTATATGTGCAAACATCTCCATGTTAAGTTACCGCAAAGACGTGGCAGAAGGTAATGCAGAACTAATGCTAAATGCTGTATTTCCCAAACGCGTTCTTTGCCGTTCTCTTAGCTTGCGAAATCACGGGTGTAAGCCGCATGAGGAACCACACACACACACACACACACACACACACACACGCGCACGCACATACACACACACACACACACACACACGCACGCACGCACGCACATACACACACA
>NW_014578120.1:18677-25885 GCF_000485595.1 Priapulus caudatus
CACGCACGCACACACACACAAACAAACACACACACAAACACGCACACACACACACACATACGCGCGCATACATACACACACACGCGCGCGCGCGCACGCACGCACACACGCACGCACACACACACAAACACAAACACACCCATACGCGCGCACACACACGCACAAACACACACGTACTAATTGACGTAAAATTTTTCAGCGCTTTCGTGATGCTTTCAGCCTAATAAGAGCACAATAAAGCCTCAGCCCATAATGAACCTATGGATTTCCCCTCCGCCACAATCTCACAAGCTAACGTGGGAAAAGATCACATGAAATGAGTCGAGTATCGATTACCAATGTTTAGTTTACGGCGGTCACAATACCAGAAATAAACGAGCTGAAAATGGTACATGTACTCATTAGTAAATCTATAAACATTAAAGGAAACCCCTGCACAATACAAAAACCGTTACTTATAACTTGAGAGAGAAAGAGAGAGGGAGCACCGGGGTGATTTCAATATTTTAAATAACTAATAAAACCGAAGGAAGGACAACGACCTTTGTATTTAACCACCAATTAGTATCACGGAAAATATTACCGTAAAAAAGCGAGCCATTTAAATTTTGATATTTTGTAAAAAAAGAATCAATAAAAATTGCGATGCGGGAACAGTTCAGTACGCTGATCACACACGCGAATCTCCTAATATTAAAATGATGTAATTATCCCTGAAGAAAAAGGGAGAATTTATTACAACTTTTAAAATCGGCTGATGCGTTTAAAGTGCCTCGAATAATAGGCCCAAAATATTTTACTCGTGTAAGTGTTTCACGTCTTCGCGCCCGCATACAAGCGCACTGCGAGTATCAAACGCGTGAAGATAGAAAATATAAAAATCGGTCCATTCCTAGATTAATTCCGGATTAATTTAGCATATATGCGAACTATATATTATACTAGGTACCCTATATACATCATTACATGGGTCCCGAACTAGGATTGAGCAGAAAAATCGGTGTATATCGTGTACGCGGAGCGACAAACACGAGAAAACATATATACGTGGGATTAAAATCCCCCAATATGTGAATTAAATCCTCGACATGGCGAAACGTCGTCTGCCGTTTAAACGCCGTCAGGATAATTACGGTGGCAGCCGACAGTGCACCTGCCGATTCCAAGCTAACCTTGTTGCAGTTGACGTACGTAGTATATACTGTACGACGACGCTGCCTGGACCACCTGCCCGCTACGGACCGTAACGTACCGCCGAGCGTTGTTGCTGTACGGACCCGTACAGCCGTAACGGTATTATTATACACGCAGAACGATCGCAAAAGTTCGTTGGATATCACACGCGCAATAACGCAAAATATAAAAATATTATTATTATGAAATGAATGTACGTTAGACTAAGAGAAACCAGTAAGGTTCGAACGATTAGTAGAGAGAGAGAGTGAAATATATATATCGTAACGAAAGTTGGTTTACCTGAAACGTCTGCCGAAAATGTACACAGCAACGCTCCAATCGCCAGGACCAGAAACGTCATTTTCTGGAGCGTCATTCTGAACGATCCGCTGCTATATACTTGTCCACACCATAGAGACGTATCCTTTTTCCGAAATATGCACAGTTTGGATCGATAAAGTTCGAGAATATATCCACAAACGTTCACGTAAAACACACCGTCCCGACACCGATCCGCTCGCCTCTATATCGTTACACTCGAATCAACACAAAAGTTCTGCCAGCGGACGCCCGGCGTGTGTATTCATGCGCGCACCTAGTTCCGGTTGTGTCAGCGGCAAAAAGAAAGTCCCACGCGGAATATTGTTGAAATAACAAAACACTCTGGGGAAGTTTCTCTGCCGATTTGAAAGCACGCTGATGCTAATCGAAGTGGTTTTGTTACTTTATTTTGTGTTTCATTATAGCACTATCTTTCTTCAATTAACGCGGGAGTACTCAGGTAAGGACGTGATCCGATAAGAATCATTTTCCAGGCACTCTCCAGAAATATCACAGTTGTAAAATAAACACACACAATGCAAACACTTGCGTTAAAGGTACCTAGATCTACAATATCGCGTGGAAAACAATATTATATGCTGCTTATTTTAATCACTCGATCAACCAAACGAAGTAATTATCATTGTTGAACTTAGAGGGCGCCACGATTCAGTACACAAATCCAAAATGGTGCGTAAACTCAAGTTCCACGAGAAGAAACTTCTTAAAAAGGTTGATTTTATATCGTGGGAAGTAGATAATAACTTACACGAAGTATCGGTGATGAGAAAATATCATGTACAGAAGAGGGAGGATTACACAGCGTAAGTTACCACGCAAACTTGTCTTGTATCACCAAAGTAGAGAAGTTGCCAAATGAAATGGCACTCGTCGTAGGGCCTGGCTATTGCATGCATTCATTGATGATTGCAGACGGGCGCACGTGTTTGAGTGGGCCGGCCTGGCCATATGAGTGTTACACGCTGCAGGAGCCTTCCTGACACCCTGCACTACAAATAACTTTGCAGCTTAAAAACGAACTCGTAACGAACGAATTTCGTAATTATTTTGTCAATTAATACAAATTTGTCATCAGTATCACTATCACCACATTTCATGCTGCAAATAAGCATATACAAATAGATACTCACTCGCCACACACTGCTGAGCTGGTATTTACTATGGCATTTCTCCTATAATTTGAAAATTTAGGAAGGAGCTATTTTTCAAAGTTGGCAAGCTCCATTATCCATGTGTGTATTACTATTACTGTGCATGCGCAATAACTATGTCACGTGAGACTGTCACCAATACAATGCACGAAATTCATTCAGAATTCAAACGGAAATCGTTGTCTTGTTCGAGTTTCTCCCTTACCAAATCTCAAATATGCTTGCTGTCACGTGAATGCTAAAAAAAGGCTAACTACCTGGCTGTACCCAAGCTAGGTCACAGACACCATGGCTAGCTATAGCCCTGGACGTTTATTCCTTATGGACTGTCCAGTATAGAAGTAGAAGTAGAAGTAGAAATACATGGTTAACAATGATGCGGAAGTACAGAGAAGTGGTCAAAGCTATCATAAGTTAGATATTGATACGGTTTGTTGCAATGCTTTGTTAGCTACAAAATTTAATTGCTTTATTTGCTTGTGATGTTCTCACCTCGTAGTGAGAAGCGAGAAGGTAACTTGTGGCTAGTGTATATGTTACAATTGTACGTCTTGTAAATCACCACGACTTCAGAATATAAATGGCAAACTTGAGATGAGGTTTTAACGAGTCGTATTGTGTCTGTATTCAAAGTTATGTACAGAGACTCCCCGATTTACGAACATTCGAGTTACGAACTTTCGATGATACGAACAATTTGCCCTGAAGTCGATTAGTGTATAATGTCAATATTGGTGAATAAAAAGACACAATCCCCCCCTGATTTTGACTTTTGCCAACTCCTGTGTTCACGTATATATGCACTATGTAGACTTTTAGGTTACTCGATGTTCACACGTACATACAGGGTTTCTTCTGAGGGAAAAGTAGACAACGGCGGTAATGGCCAGTTTGGGGAAAAAACGCGCATGATGGATTCAAAGGCGTGCAGTTACGTAGGCACGAATGTGGGTAGGGGTTCTGGCTGGGGCGACATTGATTGAAGTACGGGGGGGGGGGGGCGAATGCACTGATTGTTGTTACAGTCACGTGGGCATGCTTATTGCTGTATATATGTAGGTGTGGGAAAACTTTACCGGAATCGAGGAAAAAGCTGCAATCGGGAATGACACCGGAGTGTGCCGGCACGCAAAAAGAAACATTGCTGTGAATTTCATTACGATTTTCCATGTATATAGTCAGAAGTACGTGGGGATCTATTTATTTTTGGATTGACACTATTTTGACAACAGCGGGTAAATACAGGAACATTTTCACAACGGCGTTGTTAAATTTGACAACGGCGGTGCGCCGCAGTGCCTCCTATGTAAAAGAAACCCTGACATATACTACACCACTGTACAATACTGTATACGTACGTACATATGTATACCGCTCGGAACCGAACATGTTTGTAAGTCGGGGAGTCTCTGTATCAGTAACAAATGATCATACACATCTGACAAATCACATCTATTCTTGCTAGTTCTGCACTTTGTAAAGAGTCTGTTTGAAATATTGAAATAAAATAACTACTCTTTTAAAACTATGGTTTTAAGATCCACGGAGGCATTTATCAACCTGGGCATTATTATTAGGCTATAACGTGTCAATGGGGACACCAACCTATTTAACTAATGGCAATGATATGCCATGCGATGCTATTGTGTTGCACCAATTGATGTCTCTCCTCCGGTAGTGTGCTACCCATATATTGCATTAAGAATTGCAGTGTGAGATTGTCCGTGTGTTGTGACTAATTATCCGTTGGTTGCTCCGGTGCGAGGTTGCCGCATAAATCATACCGACACTCGTGTTGATGAGTGAGTCGGATGTTTTATCAACGCGCGCGATAAACAGGTGCTACGCACACGTTTTTACCTGCGATTTCTTGCCGGGGAAACTCTCACGCCTGAGAGAAGGTTCCCCCGCGTGAAATGGGAAATATTTTCTTGGAATTAATAACTTCCACCGCGAGAGAAGCGGCGCGGCATAGGCATGTGTAGCAGCTTCCTTATCAGCTCGCGTTGTGCGGTGTCGACTTCTCTAGCATCATTCATCCTCCACGATAGATCTACTTAATGCGATTTGACTCTACCTGACCCAGCTGTCACAATTAAGATCCATTTACGGTGCCGATTTACCGGTAACACCGAAACGGTGCGTGATTATGATACTGTGATCTAAAGATGTTATGAACTTAGGATACGACTCTCAAATGTTGACATACAAATGCTCGTGCTGTGCCTTTAATTGGTTGGTATATGTTCGTTCTGAAATGCAGTAATCTTACTTGTCATCAAATGAGGCTAAAAACAGGTTTCCACTCATGCCAAGGTGCTGTCTAAGCAGTATGGTAGCTGTAGGGATAGCGTGGTGCATGTCTGTATTTCTGTTTGCGTGTATGCATATATGTGAATAACCTTGTTCATTACAATGAATCAAAACTTGCAGACCCGCCGTCAAAGCGATTTAATTGCAGCATTCACTTGTCGGCGTGGATTGTGTCAGGAATACCTCAACTATTGTGCTGATGATAATAATAGTGAAACTTCCTTAGAATACCTGCTTTTTTTGCATGAAACTGCATGTATTTTTATTTACTGGGTGTTGTTTTGGCCTGCAACCATATCAAACAAGTGCGGGTGCTTGTAGGGAACTGCATAGTGCATTCTATTGAAAAGAAAATGATTTAAGGAGAAAAGTGGAAATGTAGTGAAATTGCGTTAAAGCCGCACTATGCGCATCTACACGCTAATTTCTCCAGTACTAGACTAGCAAATACTTTGTGTCATGCAGAATCATACTACCTTATGACAAAATAAACTCTAGTTCCTCCCCTTTCACTGCGCGTTGTCTTATAAAAGGCATTTTAAAATACCTCCAATGTTGATCAAATTCTCCGATGTTGTTGATAGTTTCGCGTTGCTCTCCCAAGCAACCGTGCAGTGGTGCTGCGGTACAGCGGTACGGGTGTAGCAAAGATAAAAACATGTAACGTCACTTTACTGCTTCGAGGCTAAATTGTTTGGCAAACAAGTCGGCGTTGGCGCCAGATTACCAGATTTTGCACCTCTTTCTTGTGGGTTTTAAGCAAACGCACAGTGAAATGGGAGGAACTAGAGTTTATTTTGCCATAAGGTAGTGTGATTATGCATGACACAAAGTATTTGCTAGTCTAGTACTGGAGAAACTAGTGTTTGGATGCGCATAGTGCGGCTTTAAGAATGTATCACGTTAAAAGCCTATTTTCATGCGATACGTAACTAACACCGAACTATCTCAGGGTTTCTTCTGAGGGAAAATTAGACAAAGGAGGTAATGGCCAGTTTGGGAAAAAATGCGCATGATGGATTCAAATACAGGATGTATTGATATATATAGGTATATAGATACAGGATATACTTATCAGTAATTACAGGAACATTTTCACAGCGGTGCGCCGCAGTGCCTCGTATGTAGAAGAAACCCTGCATCTGTTTTAACTGATAGGTGTATTCAGTAACCTCGGCAAAGCGTACAAACCATTTGATGTGTTTCGGCATGCAGAAGGAGGATGGATGTCTGCACTAAATATGTTTACTCTGCAAATTATTTTACCGATGTATCGACGCGATCGTACGAAATTTCGAAAGCCGGTCTTGAAACGCGTGCAGCCGGCTGGTCGTGAAACCGCGCGGTTATTTCGGCATCGCGAAATACGCGCGATGCATCGACCTCTCGTCGTCACGACGACACTTTCGTGAGTCATCGACGACGTTCCGCGGCGCGTCTCGTGCGGGGGCGGATCGCGTCGGATAATTCACGCTGTCGGCAATTTCGCGCACGCACGCAGCGTTTTTATTCGTGTCTCTGTTTTTGCAGTTATAACAAGCTGTCACGGGAGATCAGAGAGCTGGCGAGGCGGGTCAGGGATCGTGATCAGAAAGATCCGTTCCGCGTTGAAACGACGGCGCAACTTCTCGACAAGCTGTGAGTAGACTGACGAGAGAGCCACCTGTAGGTGTTATCAGAGACTATTATAATGCTCCCGCTTAGCATGCTCTATTTACCCTTGTGTCTCGACTGCTTGCGCCCTTGAGGGAGCTTGCTAAATTAAGTCAGTGTTGCTCAATCGGACGAATGTGGTTAGAGGATGCTATAGTCAACTTTGGTGTTTTGCAGACAATGCAGTTCGCTACTAATTGCTGCGGTAATGGGCCTGGTGAGGTCCTGCAGAGATAATCTCCCTCATTGCCTGGGAACCTGTTATGGAATGGAGAGGGGCATTGTCTAGCACTCACGCACATTTCCTTACTGTGCTGTCCGCCCAAGCATGCCTGGTCATGCTATGTCCTGTTGCTATGAGTATCTTAGTGGGTGGTCACCCCCTCCCCCCTACTAACAGTTATTTGGGAGGCGTTCTCGTGTGAGCACGGGTCTGGTGACGGCAAGGTATCTTATGTAATGCCAACTTTAATTGGTAACAACCTGACTGAGTGTGTTTGCAGACTTAATTACAATATATATACGCACGTATATATATATGATATATATATGTACTATACAGGGGGTAGGATA
>NW_014578120.1:29190-31363 GCF_000485595.1 Priapulus caudatus
TACAGGAACATTTTCACAACGGCGTTGTTAAATTTGACAACGGCGGTGCGCCGCAGTGCCTCCTATGTAAAAGAAACCCTGACATATACTACACCACTGTACAATACTGTATACGTACGTACATATGTATACCGCTCGGAACCGAACATGTTTGTAAGTCGGGGAGTCTCTGTATCAGTAACAAATGATCATACACATCTGACAAATCACATCTATTCTTGCTAGTTCTGCACTTTGTAAAGAGTCTGTTTGAAATATTGAAATAAAATAACTACTCTTTTAAAACTATGGTTTTAAGATCCACGGAGGCATTTATCAACCTGGGCATTATTATTAGGCTATAACGTGTCAATGGGGACACCAACCTATTTAACTAATGGCAATGATATGCCATGCGATGCTATTGTGTTGCACCAATTGATGTCTCTCCTCCGGTAGTGTGCTACCCATATATTGCATTAAGAATTGCAGTGTGAGATTGTCCGTGTGTTGTGACTAATTATCCGTTGGTTGCTCCGGTGCGAGGTTGCCGCATAAATCATACCGACACTCGTGTTGATGAGTGAGTCGGATGTTTTATCAACGCGCGCGATAAACAGGTGCTACGCACACGTTTTTACCTGCGATTTCTTGCCGGGGAAACTCTCACGCCTGAGAGAAGGTTCCCCCGCGTGAAATGGGAAATATTTTCTTGGAATTAATAACTTCCACCGCGAGAGAAGCGGCGCGGCATAGGCATGTGTAGCAGCTTCCTTATCAGCTCGCGTTGTGCGGTGTCGACTTCTCTAGCATCATTCATCCTCCACGATAGATCTACTTAATGCGATTTGACTCTACCTGACCCAGCTGTCACAATTAAGATCCATTTACGGTGCCGATTTACCGGTAACACCGAAACGGTGCGTGATTATGATACTGTGATCTAAAGATGTTATGAACTTAGGATACGACTCTCAAATGTTGACATACAAATGCTCGTGCTGTGCCTTTAATTGGTTGGTATATGTTCGTTCTGAAATGCAGTAATCTTACTTGTCATCAAATGAGGCTAAAAACAGGTTTCCACTCATGCCAAGGTGCTGTCTAAGCAGTATGGTAGCTGTAGGGATAGCGTGGTGCATGTCTGTATTTCTGTTTGCGTGTATGCATATATGTGAATAACCTTGTTCATTACAATGAATCAAAACTTGCAGACCCGCCGTCAAAGCGATTTAATTGCAGCATTCACTTGTCGGCGTGGATTGTGTCAGGAATACCTCAACTATTGTGCTGATGATAATAATAGTGAAACTTCCTTAGAATACCTGCTTTTTTTGCATGAAACTGCATGTATTTTTATTTACTGGGTGTTGTTTTGGCCTGCAACCATATCAAACAAGTGCGGGTGCTTGTAGGGAACTGCATAGTGCATTCTATTGAAAAGAAAATGATTTAAGGAGAAAAGTGGAAATGTAGTGAAATTGCGTTAAAGCCGCACTATGCGCATCTACACGCTAATTTCTCCAGTACTAGACTAGCAAATACTTTGTGTCATGCAGAATCATACTACCTTATGACAAAATAAACTCTAGTTCCTCCCCTTTCACTGCGCGTTGTCTTATAAAAGGCATTTTAAAATACCTCCAATGTTGATCAAATTCTCCGATGTTGTTGATAGTTTCGCGTTGCTCTCCCAAGCAACCGTGCAGTGGTGCTGCGGTACAGCGGTACGGGTGTAGCAAAGATAAAAACATGTAACGTCACTTTACTGCTTCGAGGCTAAATTGTTTGGCAAACAAGTCGGCGTTGGCGCCAGATTACCAGATTTTGCACCTCTTTCTTGTGGGTTTTAAGCAAACGCACAGTGAAATGGGAGGAACTAGAGTTTATTTTGCCATAAGGTAGTGTGATTATGCATGACACAAAGTATTTGCTAGTCTAGTACTGGAGAAATTAGTGTTTGGATGCGCATAGTGCGGCTTTAAGAATGTATCACGTTAAAAGCCTATTTTCATGCGATACGTAACTAACACCGAACTATCTCAGGGTTTCTTCTGAGGGAAAATTAGACAAAGGAGGTAATGGCCAGTTTGGGAAAAAATGCGCATGATGGATTCAAATACAGGATGTATTGATATATATAGGTATATAGATACAGGATATACTTATCAGTAATTACAGGAACATTTTCACA
>NW_014578120.1:31388-32851 GCF_000485595.1 Priapulus caudatus
TACCGTAAAATGGGACCAAAATATTCAATGGTTCGTCGGACCATTGACTTTGAAAATCTGATGGTCCTCCTGATTATTTGATGGCCCCGGACCATTGCACCATCGCTTATTTCGACCCCTGTATATATATATATATATATATACATACATACACACACATGTATATGTATCAAAAATACATGTTGTACAATGTATCTAAATGTATCCGTATTGTATTTCTGATGGTGTGTAAACTTGTATGTGAGAGCGCCACTGAGCACAGTATACCTCTTCAGTGGACAGCTATATATAGAAATGTTCATGCGTTTCTTACAAGACAGGTCTGCTGCATGTACCTTCAATGTATCCCTTCTTAATTTCTCCGGATTTTGTGATTGTGCTTTTGTTAGATACGTATTTCAGAAGCTAAAATGTTTTATGTGTATATACATCAATTTCGATACATAATAACTTAAGCATATGTTGTTGTTTGTCCCCCGAAATCATTTATTCGTACACAGGTGCACGCGTGCTGTATGCACATTTGCTTTGTGTGCGCGTGGGGGTGGGGGTGGGTTGAGGGTAGAGAAGGGGAGTGCCGCAATTCCTCTCTCTCTCTACACAGAATAAGGCGACTTGCGTTGTAAAAGTCTCCCTTTCAAGTGTTGAATTCCGAGACCAGTGTCCAAATCGATTTGACAGGGCAGCCGAGCGTACGCGCTGAAGAGAAAAACATCTAAAGGTCCTGGCCCCTGGCGAAATCGCCACCTTAATGGGGGGGGGGACTTACGATAGCTATACCGGACAATCTGTGTGAATAGGACGTGGAATACGCGCGCGCCAGTTCCCACGGAGCACGTGTGCTACGAGGGAGAGCCGACTTGTGTCGTAGGGGGGTGTGGGAGCGATGTGGGAGGGGCTGTCCCGGTGGAGGTCCTCTTGCTTCTTTTGGAGTCGCTCAGCGCGTTTATTATTTATTTGGAATGTCGCGTGTTTAATCCAGAGACATCTTTGTTGCGTTATTCCGTGGTCTCCGCGTTCTATTTCGCTCTCTCTTTCTCCTCTTCCATCCTTCTCTCCTACTCTCTTCTTCTCTCTATTAATCGCTATCTCTTCTTGGTCTCTTTCGGGGGGGGGGGGGGGCGTCGGGGATCACAAATCATCTCTCCCTCTCTTCTCCTCTCTCTCTCTCTCTTCTCTTCTCTCTCTCATCCTCTGCCTGCTCTGCCCCGTCTCCTCTCCTCGCTCTCTCTCTGCATCCTCTCTCCTCTCTCCGCTCGTCTCTCCCCTGTCGCGTCCTGTCCTGTCTTCTGTCTATCTTCTCGTCTCTGTATTCGTCCGCTCTGTCTCTGTCCTGCCGCATCTGTCCTGTCTGTCCGTCCTGCGCCTCGGTCGGCTTTCGCCTGCGGGGTCTTTACAGCGGGGCTCTCTGCTCTCGGGCTTCCCCGCTTCCCCGTGTTGGGTGCATGACGTTTTTTCGTTCC
>NW_014578120.1:32876-43940 GCF_000485595.1 Priapulus caudatus
TCTCTGTCTCTGTCTCTGTCTCTGTCTCTGTCTCTGTCTCTGTCTCTGTCTCTGCCTCTGCCTCTGTCTCTGTCTCTGTCTCTGTCTCTGCTTCTGTCTCTGCCCCTGTCTCTCTCTCTCTCTCTTTCTCTCTCTCTCTTTCTCTTTCTCTCTCTCTCTCTTCATCTCTCCCTCTCTTATGCGTAATTGCGTTTGTATTTCGATAATTTAAATGTGATTTTTAAGTTTCGTTCACGCGTCTCGTACAAAACGCGCAGTTTGACGAGTTGTTATATCGCGTCAATATGCCCCATCACTCGCACTGTCATCCTGTGTGAGAAGATTGGCGAATCTAAACACTATGGTTCTCTCTCAGGTACACAATGGGTTTAATTCCGACGAAGAAAAGCCTGAGCCTCGCAGATAGGATCACAGCCTCCACGTTCTGCAGGCAAGTACACAGAGATTTTCAACCTAGTTCAAATTTAGTTCGAGTTCTCACGACACTCCGGTTTTTATAAGTGGTTTTTACTGCTAACTGATAAATGTGTTTTGTCACTTTGCGACTACAATAAAACGGTGTGCTACGTGAGCAAAGATGAGAGTAAAAGTGAGTAATGTGATTTTTTATGTTCGGGTGGCGAGACTGGTAAAGTCATTCTTTACCCTACATAAAAACGGGAGAACTCGAAGGAGCGATATATCCTTTAATAATATAATAATGGTAAATGATTTAATATTCTGGCAGCGGTTTCATGCCTTTCAATTTTCATTAAAACACATGACGTGTGTGACGAGTGAGAATCAATAGAACACGGCCGTGATGTCACAATAATACATTCGTGGTTAGATAAATTGTGGTAAAAACGAATGTTCTTACAGAACCGTTGGTTGCTCATTTCGATCGACGGCAACGATTTAATTTTCTCCAAACGCATTCTGAGTCGTTGTCGGTGTTGTTACAGACGGCGTCTACCCGTGGCGATGGTGAGGAACCACATGGCAGAGTCGTGCAAGATGGCATCACAGTTCGTCGAGCAAGGTCACGTGAGGGTCGGGCCAGAGGTCATCATGGATCCGGCCTTTCTGGTGACGAGGTAGGTGTTTGCGAAAGATTTCATGCTGTTGTTAGTAAATACGAATGAAGCGTATCTTCGTTCCTTTGATCTGCAGTTGTTTACTTAATAGCTGTGTAGGCCTATAGCGTAGCTGTTGAGCACGTTATTTATTTATTAATTTAGTGGTACATTGGTAAGAGCAAGAACATGAGCTTGTTTAATACTTGTTCGTGGCGGTTTTGTTACTTTTATTGAGCCGAGTGGATTAAATAACATTGTACCGCTGTAGGATACACTGGTAATATATTCAAGTCAAATTCAAATAAAAAAGTTTTAATTTATGGTTTATATGATCGATTCAAACTTCAGAAAAAAAGTTCTGATCAGAATTACGAAAGGAAGTTTCTGAAGTATCTTTCTCTGTATTTTAATTTTCTATTACAGCAACTTGAAAGGTCAAGTTAAAAAAAAAAATATAAAACAAGAAGTCATGATGGCATAATAATCATAAAGAAGGCATAATGATGTGGAAATCAAAACTAGCTAAACTTCATATCTATGGAGTCATACAACCTGTCTGGCTAGTTGACTTTCATTTCATTGTCTGTAGGAACTTGGAAGACTTTATAACGTGGACGGATACATCGGCCATCAAGAAACACGTCATGGAGTATAACGACATCGTAAGTGTCCGACTGTTTGCTTAACATAATGTTGCATAATGTTGTGTTAGCTGTGTTGACATTCCTGACAACCTTTTGTGTGGCTTTACGCTACAACGTAATCTGTGTATTCTTCTATGATAATTATAGCGGGAAATTAAACTCGTTTTTCCATCCGATAATGTCGCCCATTACAGCATTAAGAGACATTTTACCTTTATTGTGCAGAAATTATTCACGCTTTTGTTAATCGCTGTTGTTTTATCTTGCAGAGAGACGACTACGACATGATGTCATAGCAGACATGATGTCATAGACATGATGTCATAGACATGATGTCATAGACATGATGTCATAGACATGATGTCATAGCAGACATGTCATAGCAGACATGTCATAGCAGACATGATGTCATAGCAGTAAAACCAGATGCAACTGTGGAATAACAAACTACTAATTATCTTGCTGTTGGGTACACTCGAGGAGCAGTGCATTATAGAGGTTTTGTCCTGTACGAAAAATATGTTCAGTCAGTCAGTCAATTCTCGGTCAGAATCAGGTCGCATTGCAACATGGTTGTACATGTAATGATCAAATTAATCTCGTAGCTGGAGCAATATGCAGCAGGTATGCAAGAAATAGCTACCAGTGTGTCACTAGAGTAACATACTTTCATTCAAGTTGTTGTGCTATTAGTGTGGAACATTTTGTGGCTTGGACCAATGGCAAACTTGTATTACGAGTTGTGCATAATTGTCACGAGTTCATGCATCACTACTGGGGAGTTTATTAGTTGTGTTGTTCAGGTTATCATGTATATAATGTATGAATTTATTAAAAACAAACCTGTACTTTTAATAGTATTGTTTTATTGTCTTTTATGATTTCTTCATACTTAAATAAGATCACAATACACCACTCAAAATGTGTATTTTCAGACAATATTGAATAAAACACAGGGATGAGATTGGATAATTTAATTTTCAGCTGAAATTTTAATTAGCAAACAGAGGAGCGAGCAATGCGAGGACCGTAGGTCATCGCCATGCTAGGGGGGTCCGGGGGCATGCTCCCCGTAATTTTTTTAAAAGAATGGTGCAATTTGGTGCATTCTAAGCTATTCTGAACACATTATAGGAGACTCTTGAATCACCTTTTCAAGTTGTCAAAAGGAACAAACGAACTATAATAGGAAATCAGGGGGCTGAAAATAGGGCAAATTTTTTATTAAATGTCTAGACATAATGATCTTTTTCTGTTTCCACCCATCGCTTGCATTGTTTTACTCAGACATAAGCTGCCTTGCTGCGACGAGATTTGAATGAAAAAAACACAATGCGAATGGAACAATCAGTGCATAGTCATGCACACAACATGCACACAGCAACATGTAAACCCGGCCCCCAGGCCAGGCATGGTCGTTACGTGATCAGCTACCTCAAATGTTTGCCCTCTACTGCAGCCTGTGAACGAGGATTTTCTTTTCTGGTACGCAAAAACAGATACACTGTATACTTCGCTGTCAGCCTACTGTCTACACTCTACAGTCTACAGTCAGGTGCTGTTGAGGATATATAATTTAAATTGTTACATTGTTACCCCCCTCCCAATTTTCTCAACGAATTTAGATGTTTCACAAAATCGACCCCTGGGACTGTCAAATCCGCGGATTTCCGCGGATCCGCGGAAGAATCTCATCCCTGAAAACAATCACTTGAATGCATAAATATATATATGCATGCTGCATATTTGCATGATAAACAGCAAATCCAAGATGCTTTTACACAATGTTAGAAATAGCAGAACATTCTGTAGCCCCATCCTGGTAACTCCCCACCAGGACTGGCTATTTTTCTGGATTTTACTAAAGGGTATGTAGTATAAAGCAAAAGTTTTGAAATCAGGACAGGATCATGTTTTTACCCCCTTATTCCCAAGAAAAAAAATTATCAACCAATCTCGCCATCCCTATGCTTCACTCAGCTCCGATTGCAAAACAAGTGAGCATTTACTGCTGTCCCTTCTCATACAGACGTGATGCTTTAATCGTAAAACAAGTGGACCTCTACCGCGTTTCCTTCTCGTACACACAGGTGGCACAATCCTCCACTGTTATCACAAAACAAGAGAACGTCTAGCGCTGTACCTTCTCGTAAAAACAGGTGGCCCAACCCTTCACTCAAATCACAAAACAAGCGAACGTTTACTGAGGTTTCTTCTCATACAGATAGCTGGCATGTAGTACAACCTAATTTCGAAAAAAAGTGAACATCTACCGCGGTTCCTTCTCATACAGACAGGTGGCACAACCCAATTGCGAAACAAGCGAACGTCTACCGCGGTTCCTTCTCATACAGACAGGTGGCGCAATCCTCCACAGCCTCGAACAAGTGAGCGTGCGGTCCCGCGCGGCGCGCCACGTCGTACGGCGTGTCACCGGCGGCGTTGACGGGCCACGGCTCGACGTATCGCTCCAGCAGCAGCAGCTCCAACGTCTCGCGCGCGCCGGGGTGCGACGCCGCGAGATGCAGCGCCGTCACGCGTCCGTGCGTGCGCGCGTTCACGTCCGCGCCGCCCCGCAGCAACGCCGACGCGCACTCGTAGCTGTTCCAGCGACACGCGCTGTGCAGGGGGCGCCAGCCGTCGCGCGTCTCCGCCGCCGGGTCGGCTCCGCGCGCGAGGAGGGCGCGGACGCAGCGCGGGCGGCCGGCGTAGCACGCACGGTGGAGAGGCGTGTAGCCGTCTGCGTCGCACGCGTTCACGAGCGACGGGTCGGCCGCGAGGGTCGCCTCGATGGCGGCTAGGTCGCCTGCCTCGGCCGCCCGCAGCAGCCGCGACGCTGCGTCGTCCGCCCCCGCGTCGTCGTCGTCGCTGCTGCTGTCAAATCCGGAGGCTGCGCCGCGGGGAATGACGTGCATCAGATCGTCATCGTTGGTGACGTAGTCGTCGTCTTCGTCGTCGCTGTGGAATCCGTAGGGTGTGCCACGAGGAACGCCGTGCGTCATGTCGTCGTTGACGGCGCCGTAGTCGTCGTCGTTACTGTCGAATTGGGAGCGCACGCCGCGGGGAAGGCAGTGTGTAGACTGCCCGCCACACGCTGCTCCATCGTTGTTATCGTAGATGTCGTCTACCTGGGAGCGTGCGTCCAGCGCCGACTGCCCCCCACACGCCGCGTCACCTTCTGCTTCCATTTCTGTTGCCGTTTGTTATAGTGTGTTCGAACTAGCGCTTATTTTGCGCCTCTGCTTGAAGCTAGTTCGACGACGTTTACGCGATTGTTTTCCGACGATCAATGTCACACGGCGAGGTCTAGAGGTGATTCACGTCTGCAATGCACCGATTTACTCGCGTTTTTTTCTCACTCAAATCCTCACCAGATAATTCGATGAATAATAGGATCGAGTTAATCAGAATCATATATCATAAGAATTGTCGTCTATCATCGTAAGATGAATTATCAGGTACTCGCTCGATTCCTCACCAGACCATTCTATGAATTCGCTCGTTGGTTGGGCGATTCACCCCCACACGTCTCTCGCGTGCTGCGCCTCCCCCGTGTCCGATATCGATTGTATCTCGCGCAGTCCCTGCAACACCAGCTTCACATGGGCCTTGATCTGCGTCGCCGTCTTCGTCAGGGCGGCGGCGGCGCCACCTAGGTGCGCGCAGCGGCGGTCGACGAACGCGAGCGCCTCGGCGAACGTGAAGTCGACGTAGACGCCGAGGCCGACGCAGATGCAGACTCGCGACGCGTCCGGCACGACGGCGTGCATGTAGCAGTTGCAGCCGACGTCCACGCGCGTGCGCAGCGGCTCGCCCGCCGCGTGGCAGCGCTGCGTCTTCTCGAGGACGGTCCGAAGCTGGAGGTAGTCGGCTGTTTGTTCGTAGATGGCGTCTCGCTGATGCAGGATTCGCCGAAGGTCCTCCTTCAGGACGTCGTTGAGGAAGGCTTCGTATGCGTCGACCTTCTTCTGTAGTTTGTCGTCCATGCTCAGCCTCCTCCCGCGCGCACGATCTCGCTACAACACGGTCCTCCTACACCCCTGCGCGTGCGATCACGCTGTGACGAACTACTCGCTCGTGGCGCAAACACACACTTTTGTCACGTCCGGTACACTTGAATTCGTAAGTGTCGTCGATCGGATTTTAACACGTTCGGTGTCCTGCGATTAAATCCGTAGATGTTTGTAAAACGATTAGAAACCGATTGAAACGTACAGACTGTTTTTTAACACGTCCAGTGTCTGCAATCCAAAGCTATCGTCACCCGATTTTTATCACGTTCACAGTCTACACTGATTAATCGAATCCACACATATCATCAACGTATATATATGTGTTATCGAACGAATACAAGAGTCTAATTCGTAAGTCGGTTCACGTTCAGTCGTGCGCGGCAAGACACTGGTTGACGACTTCGAGCAGGTGATTGTTTTCGAGCGCCGCGGTAACGCGCTCCTTGTCGGCTAGCTGCTTGTTGATGGCTCCCTCGGAGACGTGCGTGCCGGGCGTCACGGCAACGCGAACCTTGAAGGGAATCATTTCATAAATAATATTTTACAATCTAGAAAAATATTGCTGAAATATAGTCACAGCTAGTAGAGAACGTATTACTGATTACTCCAGTATAAAAATTACGACGGGTTTATGGTGTTATGGTTCATAAAATAGCAAATAATGCAGCCACGTTCTATTGTATAGCAACAATTCCTTTCAATTCGGCAATCACCAGACAAAAGAGCATCTCATTGAGCGACGTTCTGGTTCTAGACTTGTACAGCATCTCTATTGCTCAATTCAAGTTACAATGTAAAAGTACAGGAACAGGGTCTCGCAAGAAACAAGCGGCAACATACCGTAACCGCGCCGACACTGCGCAAACAAGCAGATTTCAATCGTTGGACATTTTTACAAAAAATAACGACGCACGACTGTTCTGCGACATGTCACCTTCACTCTATACACTCGCCGTCACGCGAGCAACACCAGTTGGGCACCGTAACGCTCTGAAAAACACGAGAACGGTCGGAAAGACTATTTAAAACGATTACCTTGAGTCGCGCCGGCAGCACGCGTATAAGCTTGACGCGGATCGACAGCCCGATCAGCGTCGCCATGCTGCAGTGCGGGATCGTCGGCGTGAACTCGACGTCGATGCCGTCGTCGCCGACGCGAACGTGGTCGCGGTCTAGGACGTTCAGTTCCTCGAGCGTGAGTGGATGCTCCGGGTCCTTGATGCAGCGCAGGTGGTCGAACACCTCGCGGTCGTCGATGGGATCGGTCGCCGCCTCGTCGAGTTCGCTCTCCGTCACGGCGCGCGACGACGACTTCGAGAACACGGTCGGGTTGAAGTTCTGCACGTCGGCGGCGGCCATGTTGGCACGCTGCGGTGGCGCCAGCTAGCGGGGCGATCTGAAGGAAAATCGTTCTATATTTTATTTGATATCGAATTTTATGATTCAAATTCAGAAATGTTTTATCAGGGGTTGATAATGACAAACTGTCATCATTGTATTTGTCATTATTAACCCCTGCTTTTATTTGTGCATAATTAGTATTTTTCAGAATGTACGACGGCACAAATGTAAGAATAACACCTTACAGTACATCATCATCAGATAAAACACAGGAGGAGCAGCGAATAGACATCGGAATGATATGACTGAAAGGTATATTGTTAGCGATAGCAGTCTGATGACGTCATAGGGGCAAATTCAAGCAAAACGGCACGAGCAGAATTTTTGAGCATTTAACTTTAAGACAGGATTAGTACCACCATGGGTAGGGTTATGACGATGATGGCGTATGTATGCACTATGCCTATGCCATGGATGTAGGGCCCAAAAGATCAAAAATATGGTTAATTCTACTTGTTTGTGCACTAAACTTCACTCTAATTTCTAAAGTCAGACTCAAAGTGGGATTGCCGATTGCACCCAATTTAAACTTGTGCCAAGCACTTGGCAATTAATTGCGCTGAAAATCTTCTCTAGTTTTAATGTGACTCGATTCTACGAATTGAAATCGGGCGAATCTATGACTCTGAGGGCTAGTCACCAGAAGGACAGGCGAGTCGGCAGTCCCGAGTAGGGCTGTGGGTGATAGCCGATTCTCTCGTGGACGGTTTCCTGGCGAGTTCTTTGAGGCGCGCCTGGCGCACCAACTTCGGGCTTGCTCTCACTTCCTTTCTGCTTTTTCTGTTCGATTTCTTTACGCTGCAGTTCGTACTCTTCGAGGTCGTCCAGCTTAAGCTCGATTCGAGTAGGGTTACGTCTTATCATAGCAGGTAGAAATATTTCTAACTTACGCAATGACAACAGACGTGAAAACTTATAGTCCAGGAGCAAATTCCTGTACAACCTCTAAAAATGGAATTGGTTCAACCATCACTACATCTAAGGTTTGACTTGACAGGATGGTCGAATAAGAGGCCTGACTCTGGATCGCAGAATATTCCTTACCCAGGTAATAGACCATCCTGTATGTAGCTACTGAGAGAGGCCTGACTCTGGATCGCAGAATATTCCTTACCCAGGTAATAGACCTTCCTGTATGTAGCTACTGAGAGAGGCCTGACTCTGGATCGCAGAATATTCCTTACCCAGGTAATAGACCTTCCTATATGTAGCTGCTGTTTGCTCCTTACCATTGTCACCTGAATTTGCTCTTACCGTATATGATCGCGTAATAACCGCGGGCGCCTATAAGCTGCACCTCAATTTGAATCGGGTAACCAAGTATTGCGCCTAGTATATTTCCCCTCACGGTATGGCGCACTTATAAACCGCAGAGCAAATACAGGGTTGAAATCTGAGGCCAAATTTGCGGTTATTACGTGAGTATATACGGTAAATGTTGCTAGACTGGATAACAGCACTTGTCAGTTGATGGTACCAGAGGGTTGGACCGTTCTATAGTAACGCTTATCAGAAAAAACATCCCCCAATAGTGTTATTAGTTAGATACCACTCATGTAGCATGCAAATAGAATTTATAAACGTGAGCTCTACTAGTTGCACCTGAATTTGCTCTTAAATGTTGCTAGTCTGGATAACAGTATTTGTCAGTTGATGGCAACAGAAGATTGGACCATTCTACAGTAAAGTTTTACAGAAAAATTCATAGTATAGTAAAGCTTTACAGAAAAGCATTATTCCTTAAATACCATTGCAAGCGCATAAAATCTACAAACGTCTGCTCTACTAGTAATAAATATCTATTTCCTTCCGGAAACCCACTGTAAGAGTTTTGTTCTCGCAGTGGCTCGGCCGACATTGAAGCCGTGTATTAATTAATTAACGTTAATTATCATTAATTAATTAACGTTAATTATCATAAATTAATAATGTTATTTATTGTTAATTAATTAAAGTTATTTATCATTAATTAATAATGTTATTTATTGTTAATTAATTAAAGTTATTTATCATTAATTAATTAACGTTAATTAACTAATTAATTAACCAATTCTACCAGGGCGAAACAGCGGCTAGCGGAGGCGAGAGTGCGACGCGACGTTCCCGAGTCTCAGTGGAACGCGCGGATGCAGGAGCTACACAAACACGTGCAGGCGTTAACGAACATTGGCAGCCAGGTCGGCGACACGCGACCCATCTCCTGGTGTCAGTTCAGTCCGGACAGTAAACTGCTGGCCACCGCCTCCTGGTGAGTGTGAACCGAATTAAAACTAAGAAACAAAATAAAACTTGATCTTAGTTTTAGTTTAGTCCCAATAGTAAACTGCTGGCAACTGCCTCGTGGTGAGTGTGAACCGAATTAAAACTAAGAAACAAAATAAAACTTGATCTTAGTTTTAGTTTAGTCCGGATAGTAAGCAGCTGGCCACCGCCTCGAGGTGAGTGAACCGCGAGGCCCGTCGTCAGAAACTGAATAAGACTTTATGTTAGTCTTAACGTTAACTTCTTTCTCGTAGATTGGATGTCTATATGCTGCGTATAAGAAACTTTATCATGTTTCTGTCAACAGTTTATAAGAAAAGTTAATGTCAAAACTCATATCCTTACCGTGTGTCTGCTAACGGTCTATAAAAAAAAGGTTTGTGTCAAAACTTGTATTATTTGCGCAGGTCAGGTCTGTGTAAGTTGTGGTCGGTAAGGTTCCACATCGTGTAATACATCTGCTGTAAACCTCCCCCCTCTCTCCCCCTCTCCTCGTAGGCATCACCCACCCTTGTCTATAAAATGGCGTCTAGCACAAAACTGATACCACAATTTGAGACTACATACTACCTGGGGGTGTTCTAGGGGGTCTATTCGACCATCCTGTCAAATCAAACCTTAGATGTAGTGATGGTTGAACGAAACGAAAATGTCAAGGTTCGTGCTCCTGGACTATTACTTCGCAGCCATGGCTTGGCCTTGGAATAGCGATGGCGCTGTCGGCGGAAAGTGGAATTCTGGGTACATGGCAGCCTCCACGCCGAAACTTCAAATTCTTTGTGTTATTTATAAATAACCAAATACTCAGTTATTATAAGATAGTAAGGATCGTTTGATGTATATTCCAATATATCAATTATATCTAATACTTATAGAATAGCGTCAGATTATAAACAAATTTGTGGGCACAATATATAAATGCCTAAACATGGTATTCATTTCCAGCCTGGCAGCCACTGCACTGCACTGCAGTTACTGAGTTATTCATATAATCAAGACTGTGCAGTACTAGTGTGGCATCTGTGCCAGTCGTCGTGGCATTACATTACATTACATTAGCAAAGCCTCACATGTTCGTAACCGTGAGCGTCATCAACTGTGAACTGAAGTGAATTGTTGCTGTAAATTTAATTTATTTCAGAGTTGACAAGAAACGCACCGTATAAATAACGCGGAACGATGTCGGATGATGAGGAGATCACGTATGTGAAACATGACAAGGTCATCCACTATGGAAGCCTGGCAGAGCAGGAGAAGGAGCGCCTCAGCAGTGGCCATGATAAGATGGAATCAGCCATCGAAGCAGGCAACGTCAATATCCACATGTCATCGGATGGTAAAGGCTCTAGTCTTAAGTGCATTATACAAGTTAATACATTGTTACATTGTAGTATAGTCATCTAAATGCATATCACATTTACACTACAGTACTGGTGCAGTAAATATGTGATATTGGTGCTATGTAGGTATCCAATACAATGTAATTTTCATTACGATATACATACGAGGCCATAGGCATATAATCTCATCTAAACAGGGAACAATTTCCAGCCAAAAATGTGCATAGCAAATGTGCTATACAAAATAAATTTTGTATAGCAATTGGATAAATTTGTATAGCATTTTTTTTCAGACAATCACAGTGCAAATTTACACCGCAGTGCATGCTTGGCGTGTTATCGTGTC
>NW_014578120.1:48102-51775 GCF_000485595.1 Priapulus caudatus
CGCTCTCCCCCTCTCCTCGTAGGCCGTATGTGTGTGTGTGACCGGTGTACGCTTATTTCTGCGATATATATTTTATTCACAACCGGAATTTTTACAAGATACCACGTCACGTAATACGTCTGTCATAAGCCTTCCTCTCCATCCCCGCACGCGACGTAGGTCTGGTCTGTGCAAGCTGTGGTCTGTAAGGTACCACATCGTGTAATACGTCTGTCGTAAGCCTTCCTCTCCATCCCCGCACGCGACGTAGGTCTGGTCTGTGCAAGCTGTGGTCTGTAAGATACCACGTCACGTAATACGTCTGTCATAAGCCTTCCTCTCCATCCCCGCACGCGACGTAGGTCTGGTCTGTGCAAGCTGTGGTCGGTGCCGGACTGCGCGCCGATCCGGACGCTGCGCGGACACAACAACCATGTTGGCGCCATCGTCTTCCACCCGCACGCCACCATCTCCATGGAGGACAGCGGACCCTGCATGGCCTCGTGCGGCAGCGACGGCTCAGTCAAGCTGTGGAGTCTGGACAGGTGAGAGGGGCGCGTGCAGACGAGTGTTAGGGGTAAGGCTAGGGTTAGTGTTAGTGTTAGTGTTAGGTTTATGGCTGGTGTTAGGGTTAGGGTCAGGGTTCATGGGGGACAGCGGACCCTGCATGGCCTCGTGCGGCAGCGACGGCTCAGTCAAGCTGTGGAGTCTGGACAGGTGAGGGAGCGCGCACAGGTAAAACGTTGCCAAAGGAGGGAGAGGAGCGATCCGTGGCAGTCTGAGTCTAGAGTTTCAGCGTGGCGGATTTTAGAGAGTGGCTCGGCATTGTTTTACATGTTGATCATGCTTGCGGTTGAGTGTGATCCCTCATTAGAGGTGTTCGCTGTTTTAACATTTATGTTGCTGTTACGATCAGGGTTAGGCTTATAGCTAGTGTTAGGGTTAGGGTTATGTTAAGGGATAGGGTTAATGTTGGGGTTGGGGTTATGGCTAGTCTTAGGGTAAGGATTAGGGTTAGGGTGTAAGGGTTAGAGTTATGACTAGTGTTAGGGTTAGTATTAGGGTGGGGGTTAGAGTTATTGCTAGTGTTAGGGTTAGTATTAGGGTGAGGGTTAGAGTTATATTTAGCATTAGGGTCAGGATTAAGGTTAAGATTTGGGTTAGGAATCTTAATTATCGTTACAGTGAGGAGCCGGTGGCGGACATCGAGGGTCACGCTCCGTACCGCGTCTCTCGTCTCGCCTACCATCCGTCCGGCCGCTTCCTAGCCACCTGCTGCTTTGACTCGAGCTGGCGGCTGTGGGACCTGGAGGTCGGGGAGGAGATCCTGCATCAGGAAGGACACAGCAAGGCCGTCTACGACATAGCATTCCAGACCGATGGATCACTGGCCGTGACCGGGTGTGTATGGTCGAGTTCAGGGCAGCGAGCTCCGAACGTTAACTAGATACTAACTAGACACTAACTAGACACTAACATTGTTAACTTTAGATTTCCTTTAACTACGAAATATCAATCAATAGAATCGTCCACAGGGATTTAATGAGGATGATCGTTGTTGTCAATCTTGGCGATCATCAATGTTAATCTGTGAATGGATTAGGTTCGCAATCGTTGCAATGCGGTTGTAGTAGTTGTGAACGCATTTGATTCGCAATTGTTGGAATACATCTGTTGTATTCATCGTTGTGGGTTTGCAGTGGACTGAACGCGTACGCGTTTGGTTCGCAGCCGTTAGAATTCATATGTTGTTGTTGTGGGTTTGCAGTGGGCTGGACGCGTACGGCCGCGTCTGGGACCTGCGCACCGGCTGCTGCGTCATGTTCCTTGAAGGTCACCTCAAGTCCATCCTCGGCGTCGACTTCTCACCGAACGGGTGAGCGAGCGTTCGTGTCGCGCGGCGAGGTCGTAGATATATTGTTTCGTCCTAGAAATCATTTTGCCGGAGAAGTCGTAAAACACGCTTCTCGTGTCGGTCTCGCGAATTAATGTTAAACGTTCGGTCGTGACCTCTGTCTCTCGCCTGCGACGGTTAAATGATGGTGCGTTTAATAAGGTCAACGTGAGATGTCAATCGACATCACACATCAATCGACACTGTCCTAGAGGAAACATGTTTTCTGTTGCAATCCTGAATTCCGATGTTTAAAAACATCGTTTATTTTGTGATGTGCATATTTTAATGTGTAAAGTTAAATGTATTCGATATAATGGGTTAATAATGCACATAATTAACATGAGCAAGAAAATGAAGAAAAAAAAATATAATGTCGTTTTAATTGTTTTTTTAGCTACCAGGTGGCGACGGGCAGCGAGGACAACTCGGCGCGTGTGTGGGACGTGCGTACGCGCGGCTGCATCTACACGATCCCAGCGCACACAAGTCTCATCTCGCGACTGAAGTTCCAGAGCGGCGTCGGTGACTTCCTCGTAACGAGCTCCTACGACAACACCGCCAAGGTACGGTCTGCCAGGGGGCGCCGCGTAACCACCAGGGGCGCCGCGTGACCGCCAGGGGGCGCAGCGTGACTGTCATGGGCGCCGCGCGACTGCGAAGGGGCGCCCCGTGACTGCCAGGGGGCACCGCGGCGGGAGCGGCGTGTGCGATGCGTATTTGCGCGTATTGCCTGCAGTAACAGACTAGGCGCATGACGCTGACTTCACGTTGGAATTTTAGCTTGCAATTAACAACGTCGCTCGTTATCTGATGTGTCGTCGTCGTCATCGTTAGCTAATTATGTAAGGTGGCGTCGTCTCTCCCTGCATCCGCTCGTTAACCTACGTCGTCATCTCTCCCGTGCATCTAGATATGGTCTCATCCGGGCTGGTCGTCTCTGAACATACTCGCCGGACACGAGGGCAAGGTAATGTGCGTCGACGTCTCGCCCGACAACAAGTACATCGCCACGTCCTCCTTTGACCGCACCTTCAAGCTGTGGGCGCCAGAGTAGGAGCACAGCAGGGCAGGAGGGTGGGAGGGAGGTGGGAGGAGGAGGACAGGAGGATAAGGTGATGTGCGTCGACGTATTGCCCGACAACAAGTACCTCGCCACGTCCTCCTTCGACCGCACCTTCAAGCTGTGGGCGCCCGAGTAGGAGGCAGAGAGGAAGGAGCGCAGGGAGGTGGGAGGAGGAGCACAGCAAGACAAAAAGGGGGCGGCGTATTCGCGTTGGGGCGCGGCTTCGCCGCGAGCTGTGCGCTGCGCGCAAAAACCGGGGCCGCAAGTCCGTCCAGTTTAGCGTGAGATTTGGTTTTGAAGCTTTCCAAATTTGGAGAGTTGACTGTATTGCCCTTTTTTTCTTTCAAGATTAGTACTCATGTGATAGCATATATCAATGAATATGGTCTCAAATCATTTTGCGACTTTACATATCTGTTGACTAACGCATTGTTTAACTCATGTGTTTTCATATTTTTCGTGTGTTTTCGAACACAGGCCTGTTCGGGGAAGGTCCTGGTGACAGGAGGAGCCGACTGAGAGAGCTACTGGTGTACAAGGGAGAGGATGCCATCAAGAAGGAGCAGGAGCAGGAGGCGCAGAAGAAGCTACAGCAACAGAGAGAGCAGGACACAACTTGGTACCACGAGGGACCACAGCTACTGAAAGAGGCCCGACTCTGGATCGCAGAATATTCCTTACCCAGGTAATAGACCATCCTGCATGTAGTTACTGTGAGAGGCCTGACTCTGGAT
>NW_014578120.1:57312-66085 GCF_000485595.1 Priapulus caudatus
GGACAGGAGGAGGACACGATGTGCGTCGACGTATTGCCCGACAACAAGTACCTCGCCACGTCCTCCTTCGACCGCACCTTCAAGCTGTGGGCGCCCGAGTAGGAGGCAGAGAGGAAGGAGCGCAGGGAGGTGGGAGGAGGAGCACAGGAGGGCAGGAGGGTGGCAGGAGGACATGGAGGAAGACAGAAGAACAGGAGGAGGCCACGAGGGCAAGGTGATGTGCGTCGACGTCTCCCCCAACAACAAGTGCCTGGCAACGTCCATCCCGAGTGCATCTTACTCTGTCTGTGTGCACGTATTGTCGTTGTTGGTTGGTGTCGCAGGGGCATCATAGCATGTGTCACACGTCACAGTAGTTAAATGTGCGTGATACGCCCCATATCATAAACCTATCGTCATCTTGAGCACGCGCTCACACAATGGTGTTCGTACGAACGTGTGAACTATGTAATAAAGTGTGTTTGTACAGTACATCTTGCGTTTTAAACAGTATTTTGTGTGTTTTTCATTAGAAAAATCTGGCTAGCTGGCTATGTGCATGACACTTCACTTTGATAGCAAAGGTACCACTAACTGTTGTGGATATGCTGTCATCAGTAAAGGCTTTGGCTTTTCTCCATCTAACTAACCAGAGCGCAGCAGTAGTAACGCAGATAAGGTCTATGTCTCCCAGAGGGACATAGACCCTACGAGCAGTAGTAATACTGACAAGAAGTCATCATAAACGCTCCGAAAACAAGGAAGAAGAAGAAGAAGTGACCTGTGTGTTTATTACACTTATACAGCCGCTACACAAATACTGATAGAAATAAGCAGCATTATTAGCAGGAATATTTGGATATATATGGCTCTTTACGTATCACCATCTATTGGTGATTAAAATTTTAATAGTATTACGCAAGCCAAGGCACCCTATCATTATTACTGAAAAGCATCGGGATTTATTTTTATGTAAAGCCAATGCGAGGAGTGTATATGCTCTCTATTTTAAATGCATAATTTCAACGAAATATGATTTTATTTGGCAGATACAAAGGATGCACGAACACACGTACGGTATCACACGTTGCTACAGGGAATTTGGTAAAACTAAGCTTTTATGGTTATTCAAGTAACTAGTGGGTGTGGTATGTGTTTTCTATCATTACAAAGTACAATTACTCCAAAATATGATTTCATTAATTAATAAAGGCTTCTAGGCGCACAGCCGCATGTGTCATGTAGGACGTGTCGCCACCTATTGGTTGATTTCAATTTTATTAACGTTACTTCAGTCAGGGCACCCTATTATTATTTAACAGAAGCATCGCGGTATATATTTTTCATGGCAAGTTAATTCGACGCGCTCTCCATTTTTAAAGTATAATTTCAAGTCTATATTATTTTATTTGACAGATATCATTAGTAGTTTCGCAGTGCTGCAGCCCTTTAGGAGGCAAGCAGCTAGCCGAGCTTCCTAGATTTCGAAAAAAATTAAAATTAAAATGAATGTAAATAATAATTAAAAATAAATTAATTAAATGTAAATATAAATAACTTATGTAATGTAAATAACTCTAAAATAAGTGTAAATCCTCATGCAGCAATCCGTGATAAGCCCCATGATGTCCCCCCCCCCTCCCCTTACTCCCTGCGCCGCACTATGCACGTTAACTAGCAGCCGATCTTTCTACGCGTCGATATTCAGCCGAGAGTAATTAAATATTGCGCCGCTCCCATTTAGAATTTGTTCAGCCTCTCTATTCAGCCCTGGGCATAATGTTTGCTCGGACAGAATGCGTGGGGTTTCAGTAATTGTTTTTACGGCTTGCATATTTAGAATTCTTCGTGTCGGGAATGGAAAACCGTAATGACTGAGAAATCTACACGTTTTCTATCAACGAATGCTTTGAGAAGATACTCCCCACGTCTTTCTATGTGGCATGTACACGTTTTTGCTGTATACTGCCGGATTTAGGCATCTGTTTGAGTTAAGGGGGTGGGCCCTAACCCCGACTTATACAACACTGTAACGTAAATAGATATAAAATACTGGAAATAGAAAGAGTACAGGGGAAAAAGTATATATTGCTTCCTGGATTGACGAATTATTTCCGATTAAGATTGTTACATTGTTGTATTTTAATGTTGTTGTTGTTGTTGTGTACAATTTCGTGTTATTGTATTTTAGCTTTTGTTTTGTTGCTGTTGTTTTGTTTTTGTATTTCGTGGTTTTGTTTTGTTGCTGTTGTTTTGTTTTTGTATTTCGTGTTTTTGTTTTGTGTTTGTGTTTTGTGTTTTTGTTTTGTGTTCGTGTTTGTGTTTGTGTTTGTTGTTTATAGCGCTAGGTATTAACGGGAATATTGTAATATCCAGAGAGAATCTTCGTGTGTGCCGGATAACGCTGCCTCTACGCGGGAGGTTTACATCCTAAGCGAAATAAATTGTCGTGTGCGCTAAGCAGCAATAATGCGGACCTCCGAGCCCGCACGCGTGGGGATGACAGATGATGCCGGCCCACAGGCACTTGGGACAGAGTCAGTAAAAACTGAAAATAGTATGAACGCACATTTACAAATACTACCGTACCTCTCAATGACAGTTCCACTGTTGTGTCACTGTATATCAACTTTCCTTCATAAAAACTAACGCCGATATTTTTATATATTATTATCATTATAATGGCGACACAGCACACTCGCAGCGGAGAGTGCGGGAGCGTTCGGCGTTAGTTTTTATGAAGGAAAGTTGATATACAGTGACACAACAGTGGAACTGTAAGTGAGAGGTACTGTAGTATTTGTGAATGTGCGTTCATATTATTTTCAGTTTTTACTGACTCTGTCACAAGTGCCTGTGATGCCGGCAGCCGAAGCAGAACCAGGCAGCGTCACAACGCGTCTGTTGATCTGGAACGACGGAGGAACCTGAGGAAGCCCCTCCTCCTCCTCCTCCTCCTCCCCTTCTCCCCTCTCCCCTCGTCCCCTTCTCCTCCCCTCTTACTCCTTCCCCTCTTCCCCTCTCCTTTTCCCCTCCTCCTCTTCCCCTCTCTCTCATCATTCCCCCTCCTCTTCTCTTCTCCTCCTCCCCTCCTCCTCCCTTTCATCTCCCCTCCTCCTCTCCTCTCTTACTGACCCCTCCCCTCTCCCCCTTCCCCTCCTCCCCTCGCCCGATTTCATCGCTTCCTCTTCTCCTCCCCTTCCCCCCATCCTCCTCCTCCCCCCTCTCCCCTTCATCCTCCTCGCCACGCCTCCGACCTCTCCTCCTGCCCTCCCCCTTCTTCCCCTCACCCTCCCCTCCTCCCTCCCTCCCCTCCCCTCTCCCTCCTCTCCCGCCCTCCTGCCTCTCGCCCCCCTCCCCTGCCTCCTGCCCATCCTCCCCCTCCCCCCTCCTGGGCCTCCCTCCCACCAGCGTGCGTACTGATATCGACCCGCGCTATTTCTCGCGCGAGCATCGTGCTTCCCGCCAGCAGGCGCTCGCTCTCCGCCTCACCCCTGCTCGTCACACACATCGGCGCCCGCGTTACATTACGGCACGACATTTTCCCAACGCAGCGTTCATCGTCCGTCCCGTGTATCCTGAGTCGTGAACTCTGTGGACCTGCACGGCACCGCACACGGACACACACACAACACACACACATGACACACACGCACAGCACGCAACGCAACGACCACACCACACACTGCCACACACACACACACACACACACATCCGCGACACACACCACACACACACACACACACACACACATCACGGCACACACACAACCCACACGGCTCCCGCCACACACCGCAAGACCTCCCGAGTAAGTACGTAATAAGTACGATGTATAATTATTATAATTAATTTATAATTAAGATGTGATGATTAAAGCCACTATGGTATAATATAATGGCGTGTAGACCGACAGTAGAATATCGATTAAGGAACGAGATGGTGCGGTTGTTTGTAGATCTGCTGACTAGCAATCCGTAGAAAGTGAAAGTGACGTTTGTGTCACTGTGGAGACACTAGTTTAGCCACAAGTTTTAGGTTTCTGAGTGTTGTAACGTTATACGTACTAGTATTTTGTTGAAATTATAATGGATGAGTGTGAAAGCGTGGGCATGCACGGGGAAGATTGTGGATGCATGGTTATCATCATTCGGTGAAATATTAATTAATGAATTTATTATGTTTATGCGATGGAACTAGTCGTGGAGTGTTCGTTCGATAAATTACTTTGGTAGTTGGTATGTGAGTTAGTTCGTAAATGTCAGATGTGTGCAGCTTCAGTAGAGAATTAAGCGTTATTACGTGTTGCTGCGCGCACGCCTCAGTAATACAGGAAGCAGTCTGTTGGAACAAGTCTCAGATTGATACGTTCATGGATTATTGATGGTGTGTGTGTGGGTGTGTGTGTGTGTGTGTGTGTGTGTGTGTGTGTGTGTGTGTGTGTGTGTGTGTGTGTGTGTGTGTGTGTGTATGTGTGCGTGCGTGTCTGTGCGGGTGTGCGTACTATGTGTGTACGCCACCGCATATATGAGTGTGTTTCTATACTCAGCCATTGGGAAATGCACATTTCATACGAGTTTCTTGTCACCCTCTATTACACGTATTACGCTTCCTCTTTCCACACCCTCGGTCAACCCCCATGTTTCTATGTCCCACACGCTCTCTTTCCATCGCTCTCCTTCTCACCCTCGCTCTCAATTTCCCTCTCGCTTTCGCGTTCCCTCTCATTCTCATTCTTATTCTCTCTCACTGTCTATCTCACTCTGCTTCTCATTCGTCTTCTCTCTCACATTATAGTCACAGTGAGAAGAATTCGAGCACAAGGTTTAACAGCAGCTTGTCATGTTTCACCGTAGTTGCGATTGGTTGTCCGGCACATATCTCCGGTTTCGTCACATCCACTAGCTGCAAAATGCAGGATCAAGTCTACCACGCGCATAGTATAACTATATATTATCTAATATAATGAAATTAAACGTTAAAAATACAAATATAAAATATATAAAAAAAAATGGAAAAAATGAATAAAATTTGTAACAAATGTAAAAACCATGTATAATTTATAAATAAATGATGGACTTGATCCTCCTGCTAATGATCGCAGCTTAAAATAGTATCTGCATACTCGGCTATGGGGAAAAATACTGCCAAATATAGCCATGCGCAGTATACCCGTGGCTATGTGCTAACATCCCGCCATTACTATCTCTGTCTCCCTCTCTCCCGCGCGCGCTCTATCTATCTCTTTCTCTCTCTCTTTTGCGTGCTCTCTCTTTCTCTTTCTCTCTCCCGCGCGCGCTCTCTCTATCTCTTTCTCTCTCGCGCGCGCGCTCTCTCTTGCTCTCTTTCCGCATTTTGTTTTCTTCCTTTCTCTCTCGCGTCTCCAACTACAATCCTAACCGTCTCCACTTCGTGGTCGACATCTTCGATTCTCCTCCACTTGTTCGTTCTCATCTTTTTATATGAACGATGATACGCGCGCATACATATATATTTGTGCCCATCCAAGGGGCATCTAATGCGAGCGTATTACAGCTCTGCTATGCAATTAGTTTAGCAATTTGCCGACGTGTACTTACTGCGAGGCCGGGTAGGTTTCGAGTAGAGTGGGCTCGCTGCGAGGATGATGCAATTACGGGCAATTAGCGAATTGTGCAAAGCATTCAAAACGAAACTCCGACATCGAACATCGGCGATGTTGTTGCGAATATTAGCGCGGCAGAAAACACGTATTGTTATGCGCATAGGATATATATATGTGTGTGTGTGTGTGCGCGCGCGCGCGTGTGTCTGTGTCTGTGTGTGTGCGTGTGCGTGTGCGTGTTTGTTTGTGCATGTGTCTGTGTCTGTGTGTCTGTGTGTGTGCGTGTGCGTGTATGAGTGCGTGTGCGTGCGTGTTTGTGTGTGTGTGCGTGCGTGCGTGTGTTTAATTTGCGTTTGGTGCACGTATATGCTAATGAGAAGGGACCTTACACGCACAGGTCGTGCAACACCGCCTCCACTATACTGATGACATTGTCTTCTGCATTAGAGGCTTAAACCTCGGCTAGAGAGCCGACGTAAGAGGTCGCGGCATCGTTCTATTGTTTCGCCGTATACATTGATTGACAGGCTAATTATATCTTGATTATATCTAGACAAAGCTGCACCCCGATATTAAAAGAAAGCACAAGCTGGAAATTGATACGCTATATTAGGCGCTAGTAGATCAGGAACGGTGGATGGAGACTTAATATCGGCATGTTTTTTATGATTTTTTAAATGATTTTTTGAAGTTTCGTGTTACTTCAGCGAACTGGATGTATAGTAACAGCAGGGTAAGATAGGATGACGATCAAAATGTTTGATGATCTATAAATCGATCACTATACTTACTTAAATTTAGTAACCATGGATTACATTATCCTTTTTATTATTATTGATCACCCACAAATGTTTTTTTTTGACAAGGTAAACTAAGTTTAGCGAATTTTACAGGGTTTCTAAAAGACGTGCCCCATTTTACACAGGTCCCCACTACTGACTAACTGTGTTTCATTTTAAGGTGTTGGTCGGATTAACAAGGATTGAGTCCGAGCTGCTATATGTCGGACATCGAAGAAGTGCCGCTGCCAAATGTTCCGTCTAAGATGCAAGACTCGAACGATGTCGACGTGGCGCACATGTCTAATGCAGGCTCCGCGAAGAAAGAACCGGAAGCGATGATCGTGTATGGAGGTAGGACAAAAACAACAACAACAACAACAACAACAACAACAACAACAACAGTAGTAGTAGTAGTAACAGCAGCAGCAGCAGTAGTAGTAATAGTAGTAGTAGCAGCAACAGCAGCAGCAGCAGCAGCAGCAGCAGCAGTAGCAGTAGCAGTAGCAGCAGCAGCAGTAGCAGCAGCAGCAGCAGTAGTAGCAGCAGCAGTAGCAGTAGCAGCAGTAGCAGCAGCAGCAGCAGTAGTAGCAGCAGCAGCAATATCAGTAACAGCAGCAGCAGTGACAACAGCAGCAGTAGCAGTAGCAGCAGCAGCAGCAGCAGTAGTAGTAGCAACAGCAGCAGCAGCAGCAGTAGCAGTAGCAGTAGCAGCAGCAGCAGTAGCAGCAGCAGTAGTAGTAGCAGTAGCAGTAGCAGCAGCAGCAGCATCAGCAGCAGCAGCATCAGTGACAGCATTATCTGTACCATTATATGTGTCAACATTGCCGCCACAACATTAGCGGGTTTTCCATTTTAGCATCTTGTTATCTATAGAAAGGTGCGTGAAATCGAACGTGTCCACATTCTACATGGTAAACAATCATCACTATCATCGGATATTTCCCGCTTCGCAAAGCGTTGTGAAACACATAGCGTTCGATTGAACAGAATATACATTGAATTGAATTGAATGCACACAGTGGCTTGTTTATTCAATTCCGCGAGCTAAGTGAATCGTGTCAGCATGCATACACATGTACATCAGGGGTCATGGGTGGTGGCCGATAGTACATACGTAGAAACAATATCATTACACAAGGAGCGTTTGTATTGAGTTTCACGCTATGCCATGTAGCCGATATATATATATATATATATATATATACCGATATATATATATGCCGTGTTCACGTTCTATCCGACCCCGAAAAAAATCGATGGGAGTGACACACGCACAAAGATTTTTGGAGACACACCGCCCTAGCTGTTTGCGGTGCGTGCAGATGTGTGTTTCCCTTTTTACGTGTATATCGTGTTGTCGCGTTGTGTTGGTATTGGCGTTAGGAAATGGTCAGGCACAAAACAAATACGTCTAAACGCACGCTACTGCTACCGATTCTACCTTGACATATATGCTGCACACACGCGAACACACTCACGCACGCACACGCACGCACACGCCCGCACACACACACACACACGCACGCACGCACGCACGCACGCGTGCACATACCATCCCACTGTCATTCGAGGGCAACCGCACTCGTGACTCTGCAATTAGTAACATAATAATATTTTAAATAGCAAGCAGGACATATAATATATATCCTATTACAGTCGAATAATCTAAGAAAAACTCTGAGAAAGTTAAAATAGGTATGTGAAGGTCACTGAAGGTTAATTATTGCCTAGACGTACAAACCACTGTTATATCTCACGATCGGAATTTAATATTTATTTAATTTCGTGTAATTGAATGACGGTAATCCATTTAATACCATTTAGCTTCGAAGGCGTTTAATTGCATGCGTGCATAATTCCATGCTGTTCGTAACCGCATCACAAAGCATATTACTTTAACGAGCATGGCATAGTTGCTTTTTAATCCCCAAACGTGGACGTATAGTTAAATACGGGGTTGCCGCTTTAAGCGTGACCGTTTCACTACACGAATACTTCAATCCATTGGCTCGAGCAGTTTAAATCATTTTAATCAGTTTAAATCAGCGAATAAAATGCGAGTGCGACGGTTCTTAATATATAAGCGGTTGCTGTCCGGATCGTTTGTAGAAATCCGATGCCGACAGGATTTGAAACGAAGCCGTATCTATAATCGGATACAGTTCGGAATCCGAAATGGTTGAATCGCACACAGACGCTTCGGGGACTTCTGGATATCCCCCACACACATCCATACTGCATATCCCCCCCCCACCCACACACACATATACGCAAAAAACACGCACGCACGCACACACACACACACACACACACACACACACACACACACACACACACACACACACACACACTACACACACACTACTACACACTACACACACACACACACACACACACACACACACACACACACACACACACACACACACAC
>NW_014578120.1:66114-67432 GCF_000485595.1 Priapulus caudatus
TAATACAGAGTCACTGTATTATTTATTTATATATATAAATAACATAATTATAGTAATCCCTAATCCGTATTAATATTGAACTTAACTCTGTATTAGGCACTGATGAGTGTGGAGCTTTCGCTCCACACGAAACAGTTCTGTATGCAATAAACAGAGTCAAAATTTCTACCGTGTCCGTATAACTTTATCTATATATATATACAATAACCTTGAATGTGTTTCAGTGAACGCATAAAGTTATGCGTGTATAAATGTTTGGTTTTTAGAGTCACAAACAAACTTTGTATCAGAGTTTTCATCCCGACGCTTTTATTCGAACGAATGCAGTTAGTTCATTCGGTTGGTACATAATACAGCTATTTCGCTTAACCAAGATAGCTCAGTTAGTATATTGTCCGTCCAATTGCATGATGTATATTATTCGTATATTGTATAGTATCCGACTCGCGTGATACACTGTTTACAGTCTTGCACGAACGAATGCTGCTGACAGGTATAAACAGGCCGATATTTCTGGCTTGCATTCATGGCGTATGTCGCCCCCGAATGACGCACCGTACTTCTGTCATGTAACCTTTCAGTTATACATTGTCGGTTGTCGTGGTAACTCGCTAGCAAACTGTCGCAGTATCACCTTGCAACGACTGTTCTATGCTAGCGGTGACTGTCTAGCTTGCATTCATGGCGTACGTCACACGAAGGACACACCGGCAATCCATGCAACCATTTAGTTACACGTTGTCGGTTGCCGTGATTGTTAACTCGCTAGCAAATTATCGCAGTATATGTCACCTTACAACGACTGTTCTCTGTGCTACTAGTGGGGGTAGATTTTGGACGAGCCCTTCATGCCCGTACGGCCTGCTGTTTATACGTACATGTTGTATCTTCGCCTTTCGAGTATGATTTCCTTCCATTTGGTTAATTACACTATTATTATTTAATATTTATTGCTTTGTTCGGTTTTGTCTTGTTTTTTTCTCTGTGTTTTTTTGTTAAATTGCTATAACATGTATTCTATTTATTCTTTTTTAGGACTTACCTACGAACTTTAAAATGTGAACAACGAAACTTAACTGAATAACCGCGGGTGCGATGTAAGACCAAATCATAGGCTAATGTTTTGTCTTGTAAGCATTAGTTTCCAGAATAGCACCCAACACACATATATATACGTAATTTATTTCACGCAGGGATACATGTGGAGAAGCACGCACGCGCGCGCGCACACACACACACACACACACAAACACACACACACACACACACACACACACACACACACACACACACACACACACGCGCGCGCGCGCGCGCG
>NW_014578120.1:67457-75116 GCF_000485595.1 Priapulus caudatus
GTGTGTGTGTGTGTGTGTGTGTGTGTGTGTGTGTGTGTGTGTGTGTGTGTATGTGTGTCTGTGTGTCTGTGTGTCTGTGTGTGGTGGTGGGGGGGAGTAGCCGACATTTACGCGATCAATATTAAGCGTTGTTACAGGTCAGCAATATGCTCGTCTCTTCTACGACTGAAGTACCCGCTTGTCGCCTGAGAAAAAAAAAGTAATCGATTCGGCTAGAGCGAATTTCGAGACAGCGTGATCATTTCACCGGGGTTCCGTCTACATTTCGTCGTTCGAAATGCGTGAAGGCCGAAGGCAGTGCCGGATTAACCATTAAGCAGACTAAGCACGTGCTTAGGGCACCAGGGCCAAAGGGGGCACCACAAAGTTGGGAAAAAGGTGAGAAAAAAACGTGTAAAAAACCCAAATAGATTGACTCGTAGTCAGAATGAAGGTGTACATGCATGTACGCTCAAAAGTGCCTCAAATACTATCTCCTGCGATCTACATTTAAAAAAATTTCTGGGGGAGGACCCCCATACCCCCCGCATGTTTATCACCACCCTCCTTAAAATCCTACATAGACTTTTGTACTGCTGCAACCTGTATTGTATATCTGGTCAGACAGGTCAACAACTAAAATGGACAGGGTCAGTGTGGAAAGGAGGGGGCACCAAGATTGGTCAGTGCTTAGGGCACCAGTGAGCCTTATTCCGCCCCTGGCCGAAGGGGAGGCCTGGACAGGCTCTACGGGGCACAGCTCTACTGTGCTACTGTGCTGTCCACTTTCCCCACGCGGATTTGATTTGCTGGTCGGATGATGCCATTTTACATATAAGTTTATGTTGAGAAAATGCTACACAAAGTTAGCAATGAACGATTAGTTTCGCCTTGTGGTAGTCTTCGTCAGGTTCTTCTACCTTTTTACAGCTGAAAAAACGGTGATTTTCAGCGTGTTTTCGCCTCCTTATAGGCTTATACCCTAGTTCCCCGTGAGAGGCGGGGAGGTCGTCGTCGGCTAGCATGCTAACGATGAATTCATTCGCCAGGGAGATAACGTAGCAGTTCTCATCTATCCGTCGCTCGCGCCTCTACACCGCTTCTCTCTCGCGCGCGCGCGCATTTCTCGTCTGCGACGTACGCAGAAAGCCGTGACGTGTACGCAAACATCCGCTCTTGGGTAAAACATGTAGTAGATGGCGTCCATGTGTAGCATAGCCTTAAGTATGACATGAGAGTTAATTAAAAATGCTTAGAGCGTTTCGCCGCATATATAACATACACTTTACTCAAATAACGGCTGATTCCGGCGCCAGACTTCGCTTGAAACTTTAGCGAGAGCTAGGCGATGCACGTTTCTAGCATGTAGTATGAGGACCCCTTTTAAGTTTAGCTTCTTTGTTTCTGTCATTCCGTCATTCGAATTCTCTCCCTTTCTTTTTACTTAATTACACATTTGAGGTTATTTCTACTGCAATCCGCAGTGTTGATCCGTCGATTTGATCAACTTTGTCTCTTTTCGTCTTCGATATATAGTCCCTTTTAATTTGAAGACTAATATTTACGAGGTTACCAGGTATAGTCGGGTCCAGCTTCACACACGGCGGACCGGTTACCATGGCTACGTTACTCGACAGAACGGTTCGAGGAACAATACCAATCTTGTACATTCCACGCTTTCTATACGACTATATACGGCATCTCCCTTACGTATTTAATGCAGATCGGTGCACTCTAGTACGTAATATTACCGCAACAAAAAATGAGTAAAGGGACCACTCGATTCTCACTCACAACTCACTCTCAATCACTCGATTCTCACTGGGATACATGCATACGAAATACATCAATACTATAAAAGAAAACCGTCGCCATCGCGTATTCTTTTTTTACCATTTTCCAGTCTTAACAGTGTAGGCCTAGATTGACTTCACAAGCCTTTGTGACGAAGACCACAAAGCTATCGACATAAAAGCTATAGACTTTATGAAGCTCTATCGATTCGCAACGGATCTCGATCCTAGGATACATGCATACGAAATACATCAATACTATAATAAAAACTGTGTCAACACAACAAAGAAGGAAACCTGGCGCAATGGCAAGATTCTGACGCCGCGAAAACTAGCCAGTTGAACAACGCAGCCGCTCTCTCTCTCTCTCTTCTCTCTCTCTCTCTCTCGCTCTCTTCTCCGCTTCCTCTCTCTCTCTCTCGTCTGTCGCGCTCTCTTCTCTCTCCGGTCTCTACCTCTCTTTCTCTCTGTTCTCTCTCTCTGACCTGCTCGGTTTACCCGGCCGCTCGCTGCAGCGCCTCACTCTCACTCTCACCACGCCTCGGCTCTCGCTTTATCTGTATTCTCCCTTTCTCTATCTTCTCACTCCTCTTCACACACACACGACACACGACCAGACACACACCAACACACCAGCCTCACCACTATCTTCAATCTCTCTATATATAATTCTCTTGCTCTCTCCTCTCTCTCATCTCTCTGTTATTCGCTCTCTGTATCTTCCCTGCTCTCCCTAGGCTGTATGCGGTTAGAGGCAGAGCCGGGACTGCATCTGATGGTCGTTAGCACTGATGATGACATGGCAATCGTGCAGCAGCGCGGCAGCGCGCAGCGCGATGGCGGCAGAGGTGTGGAGCATCACATGACTATATAACGTTCTACGGTACACTCGGATTCATCAGATGATCACGCACCGATAACCATGCCTGGTCTTCATAGATCGTAGTTCTGTTACCCTACCTGCATACTGTGTGCGGTGCCTGTCTACTGCTCTGCCTGCCGGCCTACCTGCGTGCGCGTGTATGCTGGTACTGCCTGCCTGCCTGCCTACCTGCCTGCTGGTGCCTGCTGCGTGCGCCGCGTGGCGTGCGTGCGTGCGCGCGTGCGTGCGTGCGTGGCGTGCGTGCGTGCGTGTGTGCGTGGCTACCTGCGTGGCTGCGTGCGTGCGTGGCGTGGTGCGTGCGTTCGCGTGCGAGCGGGCGTGCGTGCGTGCTGCGTGCCTGCGTGCGTGCGTTTGCGTGCGTGCGTGCGTGTGTGGCGTGGTGATGCGTGCGTGCGTGCGTGCTGCGTGCTGCTGCCTGCGCTGCCTACTGCTACTGCCTGCTGGCCTGCCTGCTGCGGCGCTACTGCCTGCCTACGTGCGCCGTAGCGCTGCACTGCCTGCGCTGCCTGCGCTATCTGCTGCCTGCCTGCCTGCGCGCGGCGTGCGTTCGCGTGCGGGTGCGTGGTGCGTGCGTGCGTGTGTGCTTGGCTAACATGCGTGCATCGGTGCGTGCGTGCGTGCGTGAGTGGGTGCGTGCGTGCATGCGTGCGTGCGTGGTGCTGCGTGCCGTGCCGCGTGCGAGCAGGCGTGGACGCGCGCGGTGCCGTGCGTGTTTGCGTGTGTAGTGCGTGCTTGCCTGCTGCCTTGCTGCGCTGCTGCCTGCGTGGTACCTGCCTGCCTACCTGCTTGCTACCTGCTTGCTTCCTCTGCCTGCTGCTTATTTGCCTGCCTGCGCTGCCTGTCCGCATGTGCATGTGTGCTGGTAATTTGTTGGGTAATATAGACATATACTTGTATCACCTAATGAATTATTCAAATTCAGAGAGAGAGAGGGGAGAGCGGAGAGAGGAGGGGCGAGAGGAGAAGGAGAGAGTGCAGGAGAGGGGCGAGACAGACGGGGGGGGGGCGGAGAGAGAGAGAGAGAGAGAGAGAGAGAGAGAGCGAGAGCAGAGAGAGAGAGAGGGTGGGCGAGACAGACAGCGGGGGAGGGGGCGAGAGAGAGAGAGAAAGAGAGATGCGCGCACGAGAGAGAGAAATACTGAGCAAGAGAGAGAGAGAGAGACCGAGAGAGAGGAGGAAGAGGGAGAGCGAGAGATAGAGAGACGAGAGAGAGAAAGAGCGGAGAAGAGGAGAGAGAAAGAGCGAGAGCGAGAGAGATATAGAGAGCGGGTGAGCGAGGGAGAGAGCGAGAGCGAGAGCGAGAGAGACAGAGAGAGAGAGAGAGAGAGAGAGAGAGACGAGAGAGAGAGAGAGCAGAGAGAGAGAGACGAGAGAGAGAAGACGAGAGAGAGAGAGAGACGGAGAGATAGAGAGAGAGCAAGTGACAGAGAGAAAGAGGGCAATCGAAGTAGCGATAGAGGCGCAGAGATGGAAGAGAGAGAGAGAGAGAGAGAAAGCGGAGAGCGAGAGAGATATCAGGAGCGAGCTGAGCGAGCAGCGAGAGAGACAGAGAGAGAGAGAAGAGAGCAGAGAGAGAAGAGACGAGAGAGAGAGAGAGAGAGAAAGAGAGAGAAAGAGCGAGAGCGAGAGAGATACAGAGAGCGAGTGAGCGAGAGTGAGAGAGTCAGAGAGAAGAGAGAGAGAGAGAGCAGAGAGAGAGAGAGAGAGAGGAGAGAGAAAGCGAGAGAGAGAGAGAGAGAGAGAAAGCAGAGAGAGAGAGAGAGCCGAGAGAGAGAGAGAGAGAGAGAGAGACGAGAGAGAGAGAAGAGAGAGAGACGAGGAGGATAGAGAGAGAGAGAGAGACGAGTGCGTGAGCGAGTGAGAGAGAAAGAGAGAATGCGTGAGCGAGTAAGGGACCGCACACGCACATAGCCAGATAATTATTCACACTATCATGAACGCAAATGCTGCAGCGCGACATTTTTCTAATTTGTCCGTTGTCATAGGGGGCAACAGCAGCCGCGCCGACAAATGAAGTTTGTCCATGGGCGCCGGATGACATTTTCCGACACCGTACAGACAAACAGTGAACGCGAGCGCTAGCAGTTTGACAAACACACACACGGTGTTTTATTATAGACATACACACGCACGCACGCACTGGGATACGCACTTACGCACGTACCACGCACGTACCACGCACACAGGACACGCACGCACATCGCATGCACTGCACTCGCACGCACGCGACGCAACGCACGGCACGACCCGTATGCAGCGCACAGCACGCACTCCCACGCACAGCACCGTACGACGGAGCAGGTTCAGCCAACAGCCACGCAGCGCGCACGCAGCGCACGTACACACTACACTACGTGCACGTTCACGCACACACCACGGAAGGACGCCACGTACACACAGTACACACGCACGTTCACGCACACACAGCGGAAGGGACGCATCGCACAGCACGTACACACCACGCTCCGCTCATCTTACCACACCACGCACCACGCCCTGCACGCCTCACGCATCGCACGCACTACACACACGAATGCTGCACGCACAGACCCGACCGCGCACCAGACGCATTGCACGCAACAGACGCAGCGCACGCATCGTAGCACCACGCTCGCTCACGCACCAGAGCACACAACGCGCACACGTATGGCACAGCACACGACGCAACGCACGTACTATATGAATAGTAACACTATATTTCATAAGCCGATGCATTTTTCACGTAACACTATCTACTTCAGCAACTATCGTTTCACACCATATACCTGCTGCCTCGCTGCTACTACTGCTGCTACTATTGCTGTGCTGCTGCTGTGCGCTGCTGCTGCTACTGCTTTGCTGCTGCGCTGCTGTTGCCTGCTGCTACTGCTGCTACTACTGCTGCTGCTGCTACTGCTGCTGGCTGTTGGCTGACTGCTACTGCTGCTACTACTGCTGCTGCTACCTGGCTGCTGCTGCTCCCTGCCTGCGGCTAACTCGCTGGCTTACTACTGCTGAGCTACTAGCTACTCAACTACTCGCTGCGACTGCTCGCTGCTGTAGTGGATGCTACTGTGCTGTTTGCTACGCACTGCTTATACTGCTGCTCGCTGCTGTGTGACATGTCCGTTCTGCTACTCGCGAATGCCCCACACTGCCGCTACTCGCTGCTGCTTACGCTACTGGCTACTAGGCTGTGGCTATTGCTGGCTAGCTACTGGCTGCTGCTGCTAACTGGCTCGCTGCTGTTACTGCTGCGTGGCTGCTGGCTGCTGCTGCCTTACGTGCTGCTGAGCTGCTGCTGCTGCTGCTGCTACTATCCTGCTAGTGTGCTGCTGCTACTAGCTAACTGCTGCAGCCCTGCTGCTGACTGTGACTGCTGTACCGCTGCTACTGGCTGCTGCTGTTACTCTGCTACTGCTGCTGCCTGCCTACTCGCTGCCGTACTACTACTTCTACTGCTGTTGCTACTCACGCTACTGCTGTTGCTGCTACTGCTACTGCTACTGCTGGGCAGCCGCTGCTGCTGCTGTTACTGCTGCTACTACTGTGCTGCTGCTACTGCTACTAGTGCACCCACATGCTGCGCGTACTTATAGCTTTGTGGCTGGCGGGGAGTGGGTATACGCACGCACGGCGCAACGAGCACGGTACGCATACACCCGCCACGCACGCACGCAGCCGCACACTGACGCACACGGCACACCCACACGCACGCACGCGACGCACAAACTCACACAAACACACACACACACACAAACACACACACACCACCTATGCAGCGAGCTTCGGAGTGGGTTCGGTCATTATCCTAGTGCATACATCGTCATCATCGTCGATCGTCGTCATCATCGTGCATCTGTCGTCATCATCGTCATCATCGTCATCATCGTCATCGTCGTCATCATCATCGGGCCCCGGATTAATCTAGCAGCATTGCAGCTAAATGAACGTGCTCTTACGGGTATTCTTCATTCACGATGCAAATACGGACGAAGAAGAGGAAGGGACGATGACAATGACAGGAAGGGGTGCTCCTCTCCTCTCCTCTCCTCTGCCTGCATGCCATGACACACGAGAACGTGTTGATGAGTGCACTCCTCGAGATTGTTGGCAAGAGCTTGTTGAAACAGATTTCTGAAATCCTGGTGGCGGCGGAAGTAAGGGTGGCGGTAAAAAATCTAATCAGAGCGAAGTATAAAAAATTGAAGATGGATTTTGTATTAATTAATGCGTATTCGCGCCGCGAGCGTGTCACGTGATATGGCGACGTGGATGTTTATGCTTGGTCGCAGTGGCTTGTAATTGTCCGTCGTCCGTCCGTTCGTCATCCATCCTCCATCCTCCCTCCGTCCTCCATCCATCCCATCCATTCATCGCATGACCATCCATCCATCCATCCCATCCATGCCATCCAGCCAATTCATCATCCATCCAGTCGCCATCCATCGCTGCATCCATCATACCATACCATCCATCCATCCATCCCATCATCCATCCATCCAATCCATCCATCACCATCCATCCATACTCTCCGCTGTGTCGTGGCACTATAATATGCTTCTATTTGCCCGCATCCATTGATCGCGGCGCTTACATTCGACGCTCGCGATACAAGCAACCCCGCTAACAGCTGACCATGACTTGATATCGGATACGACTGATACCCTCCGGTTTAGCGCGATGGTGAAGCCAGCTGAGATAGAAAGAAAGCGCGCGCGTGCACGAGAAGAAAGAGAGCGAGAGAGAGAGAGAGCGCGCCGTGCATGAGAAAGGCAGTAGGGAAAAAGGAAAGAGAGAGAGAGAGAGAGAGTTTGTGTATGTGTGAGAGAGAAAACGAGCGAGAGATAGATAGAGAGCGTGCGCGATAAATTCAGTAGGGGAAAGAGAGAAAGAGAGAGAGCAGTTATTGTCCGTGTCGTGTGTGTGCTGTGTGTGTGTGTGTGTGTGAGCGAGGAGAGGAAAGAGAGAGAGAGAGAGAGAGAATGAGAGAGAGAGAGAGAGAGAGCGAGGAGGAGAGAGAGA
>NW_014578120.1:75328-77135 GCF_000485595.1 Priapulus caudatus
CTAAACGCACATCGACATGTTGTTATAAAGGGTGATGCAATGACACGAAAGAGAGACGAGAGAGAGATGCGAGATGAGACACGACGAGAGAGAGACTGAGATTGACAGGGCGCAGAGAGGATTTGACGCCGAGGAGAGCAGAGAAGTAGGAGGGCGACACGCCCGAAGGGACGGGAGATTTGAGCGACGAGATGAGAGACAGGAGCGAGAAGAGAGATAGCGAGAGCGAGGGAGAAGCGAAGAGAGAGAGAGGACGGAGAAAAATAGAGAGAGGAGACCTGGGAGAGAGACAGACCACGAGAGGAGACGAGAGAGGACATGAGTGAGAGAGACAGACAGAGAGAGAGAAGACAGAGAGCAGAGAGAGAGAAGAGAGAAAGAGGAGCCAGAGAGAGAGAGAGACAGAGAGGCGAGGGGGGAGAAAAGAGAAAAGAGGGATGAGAAGATGAGAGAGAGATGAGACAGAGGGCGAGAAGAGGACGAGACAGAGTGACGAGAGAGAGAGACTTTGAAGGAGAGAAGGCAGGAGCGAGAGAAAGAGAGAGAGACGAGAGATGATATGATCGGAGAGAGAGAACGAGCAGAGAGAGAGAAAAGAGAGCAGATAAGACAGAGAGAGCCGGGAGTGAAGAGAGGAGATGGACGCATGACTCGACCCGAAGAGAGAGAGAGAGAGAGAGATGAGAGAGAGACAGACAGACAGACGAGCTAAATTCACGCAGCAGACAGACAGAGGGACGAGAGAGAGAGAGAGAGAGAGGGAGAGATGGAGCAGCGGCGACCAACGATGGGGTTCAACTCCCAGTCATCAGGTAAGTCTGCTGCATCTACGAATTGCATTCTGCCGAACTCTCTGCTGCATTTCAGCCCGCCACCCGCACGGTGGCATAACCCACGACGTATGGTGCATGCTTGCTTTTTAAAAGCCACGTGTCGTAAGCGACAGGGAACGGTGGCTAACTAAGTTGTTTTAATGCCTAATTAGTGGTTAAAAAAAGTTTTATTTGTGATTAAATTCTCAGACGGACTCCAGGCAGAAATGAGTTGTTGAGGAATATCATGCGTAGCCATCACGATGCGATGTCGTCGAAGCTTATTAAAAAAAGTAATAATTAATTTTAAAAATTGGCAGCAATTACTATGAGATGCTAGCGGTAGAAAGAGATGGGGACGAACAGATGGATACGATCAGGAGTGAATTATAATATATTATGATTTATATATGATTATATGATATATATTAATGATATATTATTATTCCCTCCTGATATGATGGGGAGGTTTGGTGTTAGTGATAATAAAGGAAGCATACGGTGAGGATAATAGAGAAGCTGTGGGTTGTGAGAGAAGGTCGGGTGAGAGTGCGGGTGCGGGTGATATGATGCTATCAATGTTCGAGCGCAGTAAAATACAAGCAGAGAGGGAGCGATTATACTGGAAGAAATAGAAACAAGAGAAAGGCGATGAACAAAAAGGAAAAGGAAGAAAGCGTACAATGAGAAAGAATCTTGCTGAGTCACACACGCTACATGTATGTTATGTATACGTACGGGACCGCGTGGCAATCTGTGCGATGATCGGTGAATAAAGAAAACAAGTGGTTCCATGGGGGTTTGGCTTTGTTTCTGTCCGTGTGTTGTCGGGAAATTGTCAAACGATAGAAACTTAGCTTAGGATAATTATTGTCCTCCTATGATCTGATATATATTGTAACTTGTAATATTGGTTATCACTCTACTACTTCTCATCACACATACACACACACACACACACACACACACACACACACACACACACACACACGACG
>NW_014578120.1:78298-79931 GCF_000485595.1 Priapulus caudatus
CACACACACACACACACACACACACACACACACACACACACACACACACGCCCACACACACATTTCCCGCATACCAAACCTGTATGGTCTTAATATACACCAATATTATATTCATAGCTATACATAAAACTAGGTGTCTTCCCATAGCCTAAATACTTTCCACTACTTTTCCCAGTGCCTCTATTTCTATTCGCGGACGCTTTTATTCTCATCCAGACATACTTCTTCCTTGTCCTTTGACAAACCATACTTATATTTCCCTTACGTACTAAATTATTTATGTGGACACATTCCTAACCTAGAGCTATGGACACTCATATACACTCACAGAGCTCTCTCTCCCGCGCGCGCGCTATCTTTCCTCCTCCCCCTCTCCCTCCTCCCCCTCTCTCTGTCCTCCCTCTCTCTCCATCGATCTCTCGCCATCCATCTCACAATCCAATCCCATATCTTTCTCCCCTACTCTTTCTCGCTTCCTCTCCCCTCTCCCCTCTCTCCCCCTCGCCCCCTTTCTCCCCTCTCTCACCCTCTCTCCCTCTCGCCCCCTCTCTCCCCTCTCTCCCCCTCTCTCCCCCTCGCTCTCCCCGTCTTTCTCCCTCTCTCCCCCTCCACCACATTTCTCTCCCCGTCTCTGTCTCTCCCCTCTATCCCCTCGCTCCCCCTCACACTTTCTCGCGATCTCTCTCTCTCTCTCTCCCTCTCTCCCTCCCTCTCTCTCTCTCTCTCCCTCCCTCTCTCCCTCTCCCCCTCTCTTCTCCCTCCCCTCACTCTTTATCGCTCTCTCTAGTCCTCTTTTCATCTATCTCCCCTCTCCCCTCTCTCCCCATTTCTTCCTCACTCTTTCTCTCTCCCTCTCCCCTTCGCTCCCTCTTTCTTCCTCTCTCTCCCCCTCTGTCTCCCCCTCTCTCTCCCTCTCTACTCCCCGCTCTCTCTTCTCCCCCTCTCCCTCTCTCTCCCCTCTCCCTCTCTCCCTCTCTCTTCCCCTCCCCTCTCCCTCTCTCCCTCTCTCCCTCTCTCCCTCTCTCATCTCTCTCTCTCTCTCTTTCCCTCTCATACCGTCGAGTGCCCGAGCTCGACGTTTAAATTCTCCCGGTAGAATGTTATCTCTCACGCCAGGTGGCGTGGATAGCGACAGTTCTGTCGGGTTCTTTGAGCGTGCGCGCGTGTATACATACGCGTTGGGACGTGGCACGCGGACGCGGTGCAAACACACCCGGGGATGACAGACGTCCAGATAGAGGGAGAGAGAGAGGAGGGGGAAGAAAGAGAGAGAGAGAGAGAGGAGGGTAAAGAAAGAGAGAGAGAGAGAGGAAGGGAAGAAAGAGAGAGAGAGTGAGAGAGAGGAGGCGAGAAGGAGGGAGAGAGAAAGAGGGGGAAAGAGAGAGAGAGAGAGAGTGAGAGAGAGGAGGAGAGATGGAGTGAGAGAGAGTGTGAGGGGGGATAGAGTGAGTGAGAGGGGGAGAGAGTGAGTGAGAGGGAGAGAGAGGAGGGAGAGAGAGTGAGAGAGGAAGAGAGAGCCGGGGGAAAGAGAAAGTGAAAGAGGGGAAGGGAGAGAAGAGAGAGGGAGAAGAGAGAGAGAGAAATAGGGCGCGAGAGAGAGAGAGAGAGAGAGAGAGAGTGAGCGAGTGAGAGA
>NW_014578120.1:82498-84144 GCF_000485595.1 Priapulus caudatus
GCCATGTTTGAGTGATAATGGTCTACACGTGGCTGCGTGCAGCCCTGCAGCGGCCATGTTTGAGTGATAATGGTCTACACGTGGCTGCGTGCAGCCCTGCAGCGGCCATGTTTGAGTGATAATGGTCTACACGTGGCTGCGTGCAGGTACGACGCTGGGAAATCATTTCCCATTGGCGGCCATACTTACGAAAAAATTCCCATAAATCAGCAGAAGTTTTTTTTAGAAATCACAATGCCATCCTCTGAATTCACGTCGCAAGTGACACCATATATGTTATTAACTCAATAATTCTTCCATAATTTTTTGTGTAAACTAAATATTGCCAGCACACACTCGAAATGGCTACTTTGCAATGAGATTTTGCGCGAAAAAGTAAGCTTCCTTTAAAAATTCCCCGGCCGTCCCAGCAACGCACTCCGGACGAGCCGCTTACACTGTCGGATTCAGAAAAGATTCTAGTTTCTGAAATTAACAATTGCAAAAAGTGCTAACCCTTTCTAATAAGAAATACAAAATTCAAGCGCACGCATACACTGAAATAGGATCTCCCCTGTCCCAGCGCTGATTGGCTCCATTTCCCAGCGTGGTACCTGCTGCAGCCCAGCAATGGTCTACACGAGGCTGCGTGCAGCCCTGCAGGCGCCATGTTTGCGTGATAATGGCAGGAGTGTCATAATATGCATACTATATGCCTATTGCTCTATATGCCACTCCTGATAATGGTCTATATGCTGGCTGACGGACAGGTGGTGCAGGAGTATGAGAGGGCCGTGATATTCCGGTTAGGAAGGCTCATGTCCGGCGGCTCCAAAGGCCCAGGTAAGAACGTGCTAATGTAGCATACCTACGCCATGCATCCATAAACACATATACCCAGGTATTAATTAATTATTTTATAGCACTTAGTTATAAGGTTAGTGATTATTTTATTATATTATTTATATTATAATATTATATTGTTATTGTAATTGTTGTTATTATTATTGTGATGATGATTATTATGATTATGATAATGATGATAATGATTGTTATTATTACAGGAATATTTTTCGTATTGCCATGCCTCGAGAACTACACCAAGGTCGATTTAAGGACAGTGTCTTTCGACGTCCCTCCGCAGGAGGTGAGTGACCTTTGACCCACAGGTCAGCGTCATCGTGGTGACCTCTGACCCACGGTCAATGTCATCGTGGTGACCACTGTGTGTGTGTATGTGTGTGTGTGCGTGCGTGCGTGTATGCGTATAGCGCGTGTGTGCGTTCGTGCGTGTGTGTGTGTGTGTGCCGTGTGTGTGCGTTCGTGCGTGTGTGTGTGTGCCGTGTGTGTGTGTTTGTGCGTGCGTGTGCGTGCGTGCGTGCGTGCGTGCGTGTGTGTGTGCGTGTAAGCGCCGCGACTACATATAGCAGAAGAGGTTAGCGCTGGCTGCTACGCTCGCGATCAGGTTGTTATCGATTCATATTTTCTATTCATGGATGTACGCGAATCATTTACATGCCTATCGTACGCTTATCCAACATGTCCTCCTATTTATCTCCTCTAGCTCTCGTGCTGTCTGTCTGTCTGTCTGTCTGTCTGTCTGTCTGTCTGTCTGTCTGTCTGTCTGTCTGTCTGTCTGTCTGTCTGTCTGTCTGTCTGTCTGTCTG
>NW_014578120.1:89061-92962 GCF_000485595.1 Priapulus caudatus
GAAGTAGAACAGTCGGTAGGTGTTCTTACGTTCCGTATGTTCACTGGTAGAGTAGTCGGTAGTTGTTCTTATGTTCCGTATGTTCACAGGTAGAACAGTCGGTAGGTGTTCTTACGTTCCGTATGTTCACTGGTAGAGTAGTCGGTAGTTGTTCTTATGTTCCGTATGTTCACAGGTAGAACAGTCGGTAGGTGTTCTTACGTTCCGTATGTTCACTGGTAGAGTAGTCGGTAGGTGTTCTTACGTTCCGTATGTTCACTGGTAGAACAGTCGGTGGTTGTTCTTATGTTTCGTATGTTCACTGGTAGAGTAGTCGGTAGTTGTTCTTATGTTCCGTATGTTCACAGGTAGAACAGTCGGTAGGTGTTCTTACGTTCCGTATGTTCACTGGTAGAGTAGTCGCTAGTTGTTCTTATGTTTCGTATGTTCACTGGTAGAGTAGTCGGTAGTTGTTCTTACGTTCCGTAAGTTCACTGGTAGAGTAGTCGCTAGTTGTTCTTATGTTTCGTATGTTCACTGGTAGAGTAGTCGGTAGTTGTTCTTACGTTCCGTAAGTTCACTGGTAGAGTAGTCGGTAGTTGTTCTTATGTTCCGTATGTTCACTGGTAGAACAATCGGTAGTTGTTCTTGTGTTCCATTCGTTCACTGGTAGAACAATCAGTAGTTGTTCTTATATTTTGTCGGTTCTTTAGTAGAACAATCGGTAGTTGCATGTTCTTATATTTTGTCGGTTCTTTAGTAGAACAATCGGTAGATGTTCTTATATAGCGTCTGAGCAGAACGAAGTTTTTTTGTTTTTTTTATCTCGCATGATCATGTTTTCTAGTAGAACAGGGTGAAGTTAGAGTAAAAATGTGTGATGTTGTCGCCGTGTTAGTGGTTATTAGGTGTCTGTCACGGAATGTTTGCCAGCAGACAATGTTCACAAAACAACTAAAAAGACTAATTGTGTTTTTAGTGTCCCGTCGCCGCATCTAAATTGCGCGGAAACCTTTCGTAATTTCATAATAGCCACATTTAGACGACATTCGCATTTTCCCCCGAATTCCATCGAATTTTATTCTATTCAACACGATCTTTGTGAATTGGCCTGTATTTTTTTGGTTAATTACGTATCTTTTACATCTGTGGCATAAATGCAAACTTAGATCATAACGCTGTTTACATTCTCTTCTATTCTTCAGACTCCTGGCAGCCTGCCAGCCTTCTAAATTGGAGACCACGTGATTGGCTAGTGGCGCACACATATCAACATCCTAGATCAACACAATGACGTCACGACACGAACGAAAAGCAACAAAAAACGATGAAAAAAATACCAACTGCAAAACGAGCGACAAAAACCAAAATGAACATTCGGCCGTTTTGTAGAAATTCTACATGACCTTGAAGATGTCTTGTAAAAATGATGTGTTTGCTTTCTGAAATCATATAAGAAGCGTTTCGCGAAATGATAGCAGTTCGTTATACAAAACGAGAGAATGAAAAACAGGATGAAAAAAAGAAGATCGATCACGTGAGAGATCTAAATCGAGCTACCTAATATCGTTTCTAAAAAATAGACTTTTATTCTCTGTGGTTATAAGCTATAGATGACATCGCCAGATGACTGTTTATATTTTAGTAGAAATCGTGATAATTGTGTAAATTATTTAGTCAAGCATATCGATTAATTGTTTGTCGCATTGAACCTTGGCGGACGGTTACGTCATAACTACGTCATCGACCGCGTCTGTGTCCAAACTTCACCATGGAGATGATGCCCCCCCCCCTTCTAGACAAGGAGCTAAATCTATTTAGCTTCTTGCTTCTAGACGCCCCTGTTATCGTGCGTACGTACCTTAATCAAAATCCCAAACGTACCCCGTGCGTAAATTCATATACCCGCGTAGTGATGTGTTGCGATTCGTGTATCTGTATTTCGCGGGTTTCCCCCACCACCAGGTGCCGCTGCTGCTGCTTACCCAGCTAACACAAAAACGTTATTATAACGTTTTTATAACGTTATGCAAAAGTTGTTATAACGTTTTTTGTAACGTTTATATAACGTGAATGTGTAGGGTTTTTATAACGTTTTCTAAACGTTTGTAAAAACGGTTTTATGTAACGTTATTGTATGGGGTCCTGGCAACGTTGAAATAACGTTAGTTAAAGGCTCACAATGCGCATCCAAACGCTAATTTCTCCAGTACTAGACTAGCAAATACTTCGTGTCATGCATAATCAACTCTCTCCACGCTCTCTCTTTTTCACTTTTTATGATCATCTCGCTCGGTAATGGACATCTATTTGATATCATGCACTTTTCACGTCGGGTGATTGAACCCCGTCTCATTGTTTAATCAATCAATATTATGGCTTCACAACGCCAATGTTCACAACGCTTTGTTTTAGTTTGCTGTGTGTGTGTGTGTGTGTGTGTGTGTGTGTGTGTGTGTGTGTGTGTGTGTGTGTGTGTGTGTGTGTATCTATGGCAGCAGCTGCCTCCCTACTATAGTCTGCCATGTTTAATCATCTCACTCATGCATCTATCCCGTGATCTGCGTAACAACCGAACGCCCCGCCCCTCGCGGCAATGAATATTAATCGATGTTGTTGTGTTATTATGCAGCCGCTCATCGTTGCTATGCAATGTCAAGGACCACAGGAAGCTATCCCCGCTGTAACATACCTGTTTTAGTCTTATTTCAGTCTATTTAGTCATATTTTATTATTAAAGGCCGAGCAATCGTTGCAGCTCTTTTTCATTCGCTAATTCTAGACCTGCAGTGGTAACCAATCGTGTGACGCGATATGTAGAAAGTCAAAAGGGGAAATAATCCTCAGTTATCTGTGTCTCTTCAATCTCATTTATTCCAGCAGGTAGTTTCATCACATTACGTTTTTTTTGTAGCTTTTAGACTTGCCTACACCATTTGTTGTGATAACTTATATAGCTCGCGTTCCGGAAAAATCCATCAACGTACACAAAAGGTTTGGTTATAAAAAAAACTCATCAAGCCGTGACGAAATTTCCCGACATTAAAAAAACGTTATTATTATTATATCATTAAAAGCACTGCCCACGATTAAACTAAATGCTCTCGTATTTACATGCCATTATTAATCACGATTAACAACAAACGTCGGCTCTAATTGATTTAAAATTTAATCGCCGTAAAAATATTATTTTAATCTTGATTAACGTCGCTGCAGCGTTATCGCGGCCATGATGGTGCTTCGTCGATGTTAACTGTGAGCGATGCAACAATACCAAGGACATTTGAAGGTCGCGCGCGCGCACCTAAGGGCATTGCTATCGTACGCATGAGGGAAGCGTGAGCTGTGTAGCAAGCAATCGGAAAACCCATTCGGCTCTTTTCGTCATTCCTAGAAAAGAGTTATTCTGTTGAAGCGAAAAGAGTTATTCGCTATTCTGTTGAATGGTCCGACGGTTCCCGATTGTGTAGCAGCAAGTGCAGCAGTGATGCTGGCGACCTATGACGTGTTATTTCTATGCGGTTAGCGCGTATCACCGCAACGTTGCAGTTTCTCTGGCAACTGTTACACAGCCAGACGGAAAGCGCTTACTTATATATTCCGGCATCGCATGCGCTCCATCTCTCTCTTTCTACTCGGTCTCAGTCTCTCTCTCTCTTTCTTTTCTCGTTCTCTCTCTCTCCGCCCTCTGCTCTTCATCTATCTCTTTTTTGCTCTCAGTCTCTCTCTTTCTATCTCCTCTCGTCGATCTTTCCACTTTCTCTGTCTCTCTCTCTCTCTTGCTTCTCTTTCTTCTAGTGTCTCCTCTCGCTCCTCTCTCTTCCTCTCTCACTCTCCTCTTCTCGTCTATCTCGCTCTAGTCCTATCTTTCTCTTCTCGGTCTCCTCTTCCCGTCACTCATCCTCTAATCCTACGCTCAGTC
>NW_014578120.1:96168-103914 GCF_000485595.1 Priapulus caudatus
ATTTATATTATGTAGAGCCCGTATCACCATATAATGGCTAATTTAAATTTCATCAGTATTACGTCAGCTAGGATTCGCTCTATTATTTTCAAAGAAAGGCATTAATTAGGATTAATTTCTTATGCTAATTTTATCTAATGCGACGAGTATGTGTTTTATATCTTAAAAGTCTAATTTCAACAAAATGTTATATTATTTAACAGATACTGAGAAGATCACTAGAATTTTAGAAAAAAATAACATAAATCCTGAACCCTGAAGCCTAAAATCAGTGTAAACCATGTAATCATCAGATCACCCGTGAAACACTCGTCTCACACCCCACCCCTGCCTCACCACCCACATTAACTGGGAACTGCGCACCCCTCCCGTCATTGACACGAAAAATAGCGTTAGCCCCCTCCGTCAACGTAGCAATTTGCTCGGGCTCGGTCCTGCAAACAACGAAATCTGATTCGCGTGTTGCTCAAACGAATTAGCATAATTTACTGCGCACGCCACTAGATGGCGCTTGCATCTACAGCGTCATCTTTGTGGGGGTAAACGAATCAAAGCAGCAGGTGATTATTTTCGTGTTATTTTTTCATTTATTTTCTACGTTTCATATATATATAATTATATATATATAATATATGTATATATATAATAGTATATCGATATTTGATATATATATATATATATATATTGAGAGAGAGAGAGAGAGAGAGAGAGAGAGAGAGAGAGAGAGAGAGAGAGAGTAAGCGAGAAAGATTTAATATTATTCAGTGATATTAAAAGTTAGTAGTCACGAGCGTGTGATGACGTCACGCGCCAAGTGTGCACACACTGTGTGACGTAGGCACGCGCGCCTCTCTCTCTCTCTCTCTCGGCCGTCCGTATAGGTGATCTCAGCCGAGGGAGAGTTCAGAGCTTCTAAGGCGCTGAAGCAGGCAGCAGACATCATGGCGGAGTCTCCGTCGGCGATCCAGCTGCGCTACCTACAGACACTGAGCACGATATCGGCGGAAAAGAACAGCACGATCATATTCCCACTGCCGATCGAGATGTTCTCGACGTTCACGAGGGGGAAGTAGAACAGTCGGTAGGTGTTCTTACGTTCCGTATGTTCACTGGTAGAACAGTCAGTAGGTGTTCTTACGTTCCGTATGTTCCTTGGTGAGAGTAGTGGTTTAGTTGTTTTTATGTTCCGCTTATGTTCACAGGTAGAGACAGTCGGGTTACGTGTTTCTACGTCCGTTATGTACACAAATGGGTAGAGTAAAGTCGGTAGATTGTTCAATATGTTCCTCCTACTCCCTTTCACAGGCTAGAACAGTCCGTAGGTTTCTTACGTTCGGTATGTCTTCACTGCTAGAGTAGTCCGCGAGCGTGTTCTCTTCATACGATTCCGATATGTTCACTGGGTAGATCACAGTCGGTCGGCTGTTTTACTGCTTTGTATGTTCCACTGCTAGGATCGTCATGTCCTGCTGACGTGCTGCTTCTTATTTCCGTTATGTTACACAGCTACCGAACCACGTCTGTAGCTTTCTACCGTTCGTATCTTCACTGCGTAGATAGTCCGGTAGCTATTTTCTTATCTTTCCGTATCGTTTACCAGGCTAGAACCAGTCGGTACGGTGCTTCTTACGCTTTCGTATGCTTCATCTCGTAGCAGTCCAGTCGCTAGCTTGTTTCTCTACTGTTTCGCTACTGCCTTCACTGCGTAGAGTAGTCCCCGGTAGCTCCTGTTCCTTACCGCTCCCGCTAAGTTCACTTGGCTAGAGAGCTCGGTAGTTGCTTCTTTCATGTTTCCGCTATGTCACTCGGTTAGCAACACACAATCCGCGGCGCTAGCTCTGTTCTTTGTGTTCCACTCTCGTTCCACCTGGCTTTAGACACACCATCCATACGTTGTCTTATTATTTCTTCTCGGTTTCTTATTAGCTTAGACAGACCATATGGATTGCACTGTCTTATATTCTGTCCCGCGTCCTCTTCTAGTCTAGAACAATCCGCGCTAGACTGGTCCTTCACCTCCTATGAGCGTAGCTGAGCCAGCATCGCAAGTTCTTCCTCTCTCGTTCCTCTTTTCTTCTATCTCAGCACATGACTCATCGTTCCTTCTAGTAGCACAACAGGGTGAAGTCCTAGGACCGTTAAAAATGAATCGTGATGTTGTCCCGGCCGTGTTATGGTTTATTAGGTGTCCTGTCCACGGCTTGTTCTTTGCCATGCAGACCGACATGTTCACAGCACAACACCAACCCCACAAAAGGCTGGGAAACCCTTTCACGTCTAATTTCATTAATACGCCACATTCCTAGCCGGACATTCCGCAGTTTCTCCCCGAATTCATCGAATTTCCCCACTCTCACCCACACACCGATCCTCTTGTGAATTGGCCTGTATTCTTTTTTGGTTACATCACCGTATCCTTTTACATCCTGTGGCATGACAACGTGCACACACCCCTAGACTCCTGTAACGCCTGTTCTACGATTCACTCTTCCTCATAATTCTTCAGCACCTCCTGCAGGCCCTGCCAGCCTTCTAAATTGGCGAGACCGACCGTCGACCTTGGCTCATGGTCGCACACTCATCATCACATCACTCCCTAGATCACACAACACCCGGCCACGTCACGACCACGCAACACGACAACAGCACCACAAACAACCGAATGATAAAACAATACAACTCGCCAACCATACGACGACAAAAAGCCAAACTCCATGAACATTCGGCCCGTTTGTAGACTAATTCACATGACCTGAACCGCATGTCTCTGCTAAACATTCGCACTCGTCTCTTGCTTTTCGGACAATCACCTATACAGAAGCGTTTCGTGCGCGAAATCGATAGCAAGGCTTCCGTGCCATTACAGCACACAATTATCGCGAATGACCAAACAACAGGATGAAAAAAAAGAAGATCGACTCACCGTAGACGATAAACAATCTACAATCGCACGTACCTCAATATCCGTGTTTTCCTAAAAAACATAGACCTATTACCTATCTCTCCTTGTGGTTTTATAAGCTCCATACGCACTGTACATCCGCCCACATGACTGCTTTTATCATTTTAGCTAGACACATCGCTTCCCATCAATTGTGCTAAATTATCTTATTCACAGCACCTTATCCGATTCGAACCTTGCTTTCGTCCCGGCATAACCCTTGCGCGGACGGCTTCACCTCGATACACTACGTCCATCGTCTTCCTTGACCGCCGTCTCGCTGCTCCAAACTTCCCACTGCGAGATGATGCCCCCCCCTCCCTAGCAACCCAAGGCAGCCTACAATCCCTACTTTAGCTTCTCTGCTTCTCTAGACCGCCCCTCCGTTATCGTGTCGTACCGCCCTACCTCTACATCAACCAATCCACACACCGTTCACCCCGCTGCGTCAAGATTTCACTCCACTACCCGGCGCTTAGCAAGTGATCGTGTCTGCGTCATGTCGTCCGACCTCGTATTTCGCGGTGTCTCCCCAACCACCAAGTGACCGGCCTGCTCTGCACTGCTCTTACGCCAGCCTAACACCCAAAACACAGTTATCTATAACCTTCTTGCTACCTAACGCTTTCATGCCAAGAAGTTGTAATTATAACCGCTTTTCTTGTCAACGCTTGACTTACTTTATCAACGCCGCCTGTCGATGTGTAGCGGCATTTTCTATCCAACGTTCTTCCTAAACGGTCTTGTAAAAACCACTCGGCCCTTATGTAATCGCTATTGTCATGGTGTTTTGCTCTTTGAATGCTTGATTGAGATTATTAGCGTGGTTAGTCTTTACAGCTGTGTGGGCGTGTTGGTTATTGCACTAATAATTACCCCACCATCCTCGCTTCTGCTTCGGGTGGGGTCTGGCGCCTGCTTTGTTATCTATGCGAGCGAGTTTTCATTAATTTTTTATGACTTATGAATATATCTATATATGATTAATAGCCTATTATTATATAAATTATATTTTATTATGTACATATATTAATATGAGTTTATGGATCTTGTTATTGAGGTATATATGCTAATCTAGCTACTTATAGTCTATATTGAGTTGTTCTACTTCAATCTTATTACTTATAACATACATACTATCTATAGTATATAATATTAACCCCATTATAATATAACTAATAGTATCAATATATTAGGGACGTATAATACTATATAATCTATATCAGACTTATAATATATCTCCCACACACCCTCACCCTCCACTCACTATAATAAATATAATATATAGACTATAGTATAGTCTACATTATAACACTTGTGGTAATACGCGAATACAAGAATTCGTGGACAGCATATATAAGGCCTATACATAACGCACATGTACTATAATAATGCTAATAATGCTACTTATAATATATAACACGCAAGTGCAACGCGTGCATACAGATATAGGTGGCCCTGTCTCCGTAGAGTTACTTATCTGCGAATCAAGATGCACAGCAACATGCTTCATGCATGCCCGTGGACACCACTACGCCCTTTCCCGGTGACCGGTGTTGGCAAGACCCGCTAACAATCATTTATTGCCGTTGAAGTATTGTAACATCACCTCCTCCTCTCTCAGTGTAAATTGTCGATTTTGGAGCACTAGATACTTCACGCCACACATACACGTGGTGTAAATACCAACAATATCGTCATGCGCCTAAACAATATTCCAATGTTGGCCACTAGTTTTAAAAAGAAACCATATACACCAGAAAACACGCCAACGTTAGTACAACTGTGCGTCTTCGTAGTATAGAGCCAGTTATACAGACACCATTTCGACGTGGGGTTGATATTACTACTATAGGCTGTCGAATCTATCCGAGAGGAATAATATGGCCCGATGGAAAGATCTCTCGGTAATAATATCACCACGAGAATAGAAAACTTGCCGAAAATCAGGTCTATTTGTTATTTACCGCACGTTTCGCGTGCCATAGAGCTTATACTAGCGTGTTAGCTCTGCCCTTGTTGCAGCAGTGGTAGCATTCATAAATAATCATTATGTTACTAGCAGGTATCACACCATGAAATAATATGTAGCATCGACTATAGTCTAATATGCGTGTCCCTCTATAATTTCTATCTCTAATACACCCTGAGTTCGCGTGACGTATTTTTATTATGCTTGTGTATTTTTGGCGTATGTGATGTGAGTCCTACTGATTACGTTATACGTTTTCTTATTGTGTATTCAAGATGGTTCAGGTTAAACTGGTTAACCTTGACGCATTTCAATAGGTCATTAGACGGGATGGAGAAACTATCTCTCCATTAATATTGTTTAAACGTGTGATTTTGACGATAGATCGTCCGAGCTTCTATATCGAACAAACCAGGGCTCTCTTGTTGCAGCGTCTGTCCTCCTGGTTCAGGAACCTCTGCAGCTCAAGATTATGCCTGAGTTTGCTCGTGTTTGTTCTTTTGCGAGTCGCAAAGATTTATGGGACTGCAATGTTGTAATGGGATGAGTGACTGTTCGCAGCTGTTGATCGAGACCGTCCATAGTGGGTAGGGGGGAGTCTGGAGCATAGAGGCTGTTAGACGGGATGAAGTGAGGCCCAAAAAGAGTCACGCTTAAGGATTATTACGATTATTAGCTAAGCGTCATTCTTTAATTTTGCTCCAAAATCTAGGGGGCACCTGCGTTCCCCCTTGCCCGCCTACACAGGCTACGGCGTCCTATTGTTGATAAGGGTGGGAGAACCATTCACCAGGTATAAATCTTTGTAGTAGTATTATTATAGCACATGTTTTATAGTATATTTATGATATATAGTATATATAGTTAGTATATAGTATATTATAGTATATATTATTATATTACCTTCTTCGTATGCAATAACAGCAAAACCAAAAATAGCTTCCTTTGTACGGCCCCGCGCCACTTAAAGGTACATTTGCAAAACACTGCCACAATGTTGTCGTATCTCACTCACGTTCAGACATTTTTTATCTCGGTAAGCAGCGATCTGAGTACGCTATTTATTGTGACTGCCCATTTTACAAGCGACACTTTCTATCGCCCTGCACCGTGTGCTGTCTCCATATTCTGAGTCACCTCTCCCACCTTCCTGTCTGCTGCGAGTATATATGACGATGTGAAATTCAGTGAATTATTAAAACCGACTGAACTGACAGGATTTGTCCTATACAGGCAGTATACATTGTTTTCTTATCAAATAAAAAACTCCCCCCCCCCTAGTTGTACCGTGTGGGTCCTATTCGAGGATTTGTTTTGAGAATGTTACGATTTATAAATCAATAAATGTTGAATTTTCATTACCGCTGTTAGCATGTTTGTTTGTGTTTCGATACAGTTTGCGGAGTTAATCCGTAGATGTATACAAACACGTCTTTTCTATATAAATATATATATATAATACGGTTAAACCAATTTACCATTCGTTTTCCCATCATGTATCTCATACTAACATGCTTTAGTGCACCTGAATACCAAATAGCCAATAAGTAGACAAATCAAGAGTAAATTCATTATAATAATGTCATATTATATAAGGTTGTATTATTATATAAATTCAAAGCGAAATACAAAATAGATATTACAGTTTAACACCTTTACAAAAATCTAACATCAATTACTTTGTTATATATAACACGGAACACAGAACACACGAATCACAGTTAGAAATGATGAACATGAACGATCACAAGATTATTCTTCAAAATATATTATTCTTCACAAGATATCACGAATTATTAAAACAGGCACTTGTTTTAACGAATTACAAACCAAATGATTGCACGGAATAACTCTACGAGGGTCGCGGTCGCTTCAGGCAGTCTTTTATTTTATTTTTTTAGTCACCTCAGGGGATGGTCCAAACTCCTTATCTTGTACAAAACCTAACGGATAAGACGTGTGTGGGTGGGTGTGTGAATCCCAACATTTTACTGACGTTAATATCCCGTACAGACTGCAAAATTTGATATGGTAATATCAAACTGGCTCGTGCCAAATCATAGCGTACAGACACAAAACTCTGAAGCGGGCTAAATTTGGCACGGATTGACTGTGCATGCGCAGTTTAGCCTGTTACGTCACTCGACAGACAGTTACTGTACTTTTATGTGACCTAGATAACGCTGGGCACATGCTTATTGCGAAATCTGACGCGCGCCAGGCCCCACATTGCATACAGACACGCTCAAAGCGGACTAACTTGGTACGCTCCAAGTAAGCCCGCTTCGAAGCGGGCCTGGCCCTCCTTCATTTGCGGGGCCAAATTGGAGCGGGCCAGCGCGTATTTGGAGCGGGATAGCGTGTACACACTGCCAAAATTTGACGCGCGCTAGTTTAATACCATATCAAATTTGTAGTCTGTACAGCGTATAAACCTCATAGGTCAGTATATATATTTATCCCTGCCCGACTCTCTGGGTCTACACACGTTACTTACTGGGATCATTGTCCTACTCTTAGTGGTCTGAACTTCCTACCCTTAGCCTTCTTGACATAGCTGTTTATCTTTTTTTACATTCTATACTTCTACCATCCTTTCTATCACAGTCTTCTGATCAATTCCCATTCAAAAATTACTTAAAAAAACTTTTAATTAAAAACTAATTAAATTTACCTTTTCCCATAAAACACGCACTTTATTTTTCTCTCATTCGCAACTTTCTGTTTCCTCAAATCCTACTATACGTTATACGTTCCTTCGCCATCAATCTTATCAACTCGTAAAATTCTTTATCAATTCTAGCTACATACTTTAACCCTGCATTCCCCCATA
>NW_014578120.1:104619-107014 GCF_000485595.1 Priapulus caudatus
TGGCCTCTCCCCTTCCCCTCCCTCATGGCCTCTCCCCTTCCCCTCCCTCATGGCCTCTCCCTTTCCCTTCTATCACAGCCTCTCCTATTCCCCTCCCTCATGGCCTCTCCCCTTCCCCTTCATCAGTCTCCTCCTCAATCTCCTCCTCATCCTCTGCCAGCGACTCTCACCTTGCGCGGCCCTCGTCTCCTGTGCCTCGGCCTTGAGTTCTCGGATCGCCCGATCCTCGTCTTCGTCCTCGTCCTCCTGTGTCTCGGCCCTCGTCTCCTGGGCCTCGGCCTGGAGTTCTCGGATCGCCCGATCCTCGTCTTCGTCCGGGTTGGTCCACAGAGAGCAGGCGGTGCATGATGTGCACGGCTGGCCGGGCTNGACGAAGATGTGTGAGGCAAAATGAATGACAAAATGACGAAATAATTGTTTTATTCCTTTTATTCGCCGCACCTCTTTCCTATGTCTTTATTTTTCTCTTCCCTCTATTTTTTCTCGCCCGTTCTTCTATCTCTCTCATTCTCTCTCCCCCCATTTTTTGGCTACTCTTTCCCTCTCGCCCATCTCGATTCTCTCTCTTTCTTTCCCAACTATTTGAAAGCGTTTCTCTCTCTCCTCTCTCTCTCTCTCTCTCTCTCTCCGTCGCTCTCTCTCTCTCTCTCTTCTTCTCTCCCGCGCGACTCTATATTCCCTTACTACTCTCATGTTTTTAGCCCCTCTCTCCTTCAAACGCTCTCATCCTCTCTCCGCTTCTCTCTCGCTCTCTTCTCTCTCTCTACTCATCTGCTCAACTCTCTCTCTTTCTCTCTCTCAAGTCTCCCCCCCTCTTCTCACCCTTCTATCTCTACCTACCTTTCCCCTCCTCACATCTCTCATACCCCCGACTCCCATCTCATCTCTCACCCTAGTCGCCCTCTTCGCTCCACTCTTACATCCCTCTCTCTCTCTACCCCTCTTCTTCCCCTTCTCCCTCTTTCTCTCGTACCCTGTCTCCTTTCTCCTTGCCTTCCCCATTCTCTCTTGCCTCTCTTCCCCCTCTCCCTTCCTCCTCCTCTCCCCCTCCTCTTCTCTCCCCCTCCCCCTCTCTCCTCCTCCCCCTCTCACTCTCCCCCTCTCTTCCTCCCCATCGCTACACGCTTTCTGTGCTGCAGCAATGACTTCGCGATAGCCTCCCTCTCTCTCTCACTCTCTCCATCTTTGCCTCTGCCTGTCTCCCCCTCTATCCGCCTACCCTCTCTCTCCTCCTCCCTCTCTCTCTCCTCCTCCCCTCTCTTTCCTCTCTCTTTCTTCTTCCCCATCGTTATACAATCTTCCTGTGCTGCACCAATGACTTTCCGATAGCTCGAGTACAAAGAGCGAGATAATAGCAGATCACTGCCCTGCATGCTTTGAACACGATAACGCACAACGCGAGACAGAATTTGAATAGACTACTAATCCTCCCTCCCCCTCACTCACCCCACCCCCACCATTCCCCCGATGAAAAGCAATGATGTTTGGTTGTGTGTGTGTATGTGTGTGTGTGTGTGTGTGTGTGTGTGTGTGTGTGTGTGTGTGTGTGTGTGTGTGNGAAGAGAGATCATAACACTGTGGCTTACGCAGATATCAGCCCAATACACGATTATACTGCTTGCTCACCATCATAATGCAGATAGAGAGACAAAGAGAGATCAGAGACAGACAGAGAAGAGATCGAGAGATGAGAGAGAGAGACGAAGAGTAGGATGAGAGAGATAGAGAGAGAGAGCAGAGAGAGAAAGGAGACAGACAGAGAGGAGACGAGAGAGAGAGAGAAGAGAGAGAGAGAGAGAAGAGAGAGAGAGAGAATGAGAGGAGAGAGGTAGAAGAGAAGAGAGAGAACTAGAGCGGAAAGAGAGAGAGGCGAAGAAGCGGAGCGAGGAGAGAGAGAGAGGAGAGAGAAAAGAGAGAGAGAGCGCGCGGAGAGAGAGAAAGACAAAAGAAGAGAGAGAGAGAGAGCGAGCGAGAGAGAAGGGAGATGAGAGAGAGAGAGAGAAGAGAATAGAAAGAGAGAGAGAGAGAGAGAAGAGAGAGAGAGGAGAGAGGAGAAGAGAGAAAAGAAGAGAGTGGCGGAAAGAAGAGAGACAGACAGAGAGAGAGAGAGAGAGAGAGAAAGAGAGAGCGATGACAATTGCATAATCCACTGGTGCTTACCAGATATCAGCCCAATACACGTTTTATAGCTGCTTGCTCATTATATAGGCCTAAGCAGCTCTGCAAATACACGCATATTACGGAGAACGGTCGGAAAAAGCGGGAGAGAGGGAGAGGGAGCGAGGAAGAGAGAGGGGAGAGAGAAAAAGAAAGGCAGAGAGCGAGAAAGGGGAGGGAGGGAAAGCAAAAGAAGTGGTAGCGAGAGAGAGAGAGAGGGATAGATAGAGAGAGAGAG
>NW_014578120.1:110536-115824 GCF_000485595.1 Priapulus caudatus
TGAAAAAAAGGGCCAAAGATTTATTGTTAACTGAGATTTGAAAGCAAGCAATTTTTACTTGTCCGAATTTTTATTTTACTTGCAATCTATGAGCCATTATAATGTCCTCTTTTGGTTCAGTGCATATCACGTGCCTATCCACAGGACCATCTAGTTTGAAATTTAGATGGTCCTTCTAAATTTTAGATGGTTCTCCTAAATTTCAAATTGTTCTCTAAAAGTAGTAATAAAAGTAATAAAAGTATAATGCGGCGTGCAAGCGTAAGAAAGAGATTTTACATGGTGATGAAATGGGTTAGGGTTAGGGTAACGCACGCAGGCACGCATTCACACACACACACACACACACACACACACACACACACACACACACTCACACACAAGACGATGACGTGCCTGCTGGCACAGATATCTACGCGGGTGCGTGCGTTCCAATTAAATATTATACCTATAGGCCTACATACGACTCATATATTCACCCGTACTTCTCTACCCCTGAAATAATAGCTTGTCCGATCGTATTCCTTTTCGCGCAATTACAATTATGGGTATATGACGTCACTGCCTATGCCGATTTCCACTTACATATATGGTTGCAGGATAGTATCGTACGTGATAATTTATATTGAATATATTTTTGTGAAATTTGTTTAGTATATTTTATATTTTGCATTAAAATTCACCTCACTAAAGTTAAGTAAGACTTCGTGTTTCATCCACAATGCATTGTTTATTTCATATACAACAGTCACCTGTCACAAGTGCTCGCTCTGTTATAACAAAATTTCAATTTTCTATAAACTAGAAATAAAAAAACGTGCGTTAATATAAATTTATACACTGGAATAAGCAAATATCCGTCGTCACATTGTCTGACAGAGGACAGGGGTCATATGTACCAAACTTTACTTTGTATGATACGTCAGATTCGTCAGTTGTAGAAACCTTTGCCGACTTCACCTGAAGTTAAAATGGAGAGTGTTCATTTATCATTGCTAACAGTGGTATTAATTAGGCAGCAGTCTTTAACATAAATAGATTATCAGTAACGAAACAACGTAACGATTGCATGGACAATCTAAGAAATTATAATAAAATATTGGCAGAGCAAATAAATATGAAATGGTGGTTGAAACTCTCCTGATACAAAATTAGTATAGTTTGGTAAGATGTTACATAGTTTTAATAAACAATGATAATTTATGTACCTGCCATATATCTGGTCTCGCTGACACTGCCCGTGTCGGGATGTGTTTTTTGTTCTTGCTCCTGGTCGGATGGTAGTGGAGCGCCTGATGCTTTTGTTGTTGCTGCTGCTGCTGCTGCTGCTGCTGCTGCTAGGTGTGCTGGTGGTGCGTTTGAGGCAGTATTGTCTGGAGATATATTCAAGTCTGCCAAAAAATATTATGTTAAATGTTAAAGCCTGGGACACACCATGCGAATTTATTCGCACGTTCGCGGCGATTATATCCGCAGCGAAAATCGTGGCGAAAATATTCGCACCCACATGCGATAATGTGCACACCATGCGCATTTATTCGCACGCCTGCAGCGTACACACTACACGCGATCTACTGGCGCCACACGGCTCCACCGTGGCTCCAATGTTCAGTCATGTGGTCACGTGATTCGCATATTGATGACGTGTAGTATACGATCTGGAGCGACTGAGACGGGTCAAGCCAGCACTGCAGCCACAAGCAGGAGCGCCTCATATTTACGGATCACGTAAGCATACCAGTATCTAGTTAACCCCTGCACAGGGCAAGCAACTCACTACAGGGTGTTAGTTAGTACTGTTTAGCTGTTCGGTTCATCGTGTATATTTCTACACCCCAGCGACAACGCTGTGTGGGATTCTGTGCACCATCTTTTAGTTCACCTTAGTCTGTTGACTAAGGTCGAATAAAAGCCCCGGGCCTATTCCCGGCGTGAACACTTTTATCAGCTTGTTCTGGTTTTTACGTGTTGCTATTTCTTGTGTTGACTCTTACACTACAATCCAGTGGTCGAACCTTTATTCGTCGTCACAACTAGACGTAAAATCGTTGAATTGGTTCTACTACCTAATGATTTTCTGCATTGTAACAATCGCCCATTATTCGCACTAGACTGGTACCCGTCCCTTCACAAGCTCGATATAGGCATATATCGAGCTTGTGAGAAGGGACGGGTACCAGTCTATATTCGCACGTCCGCAGCGAAAATATCAAACATGTTTGATCGCTGCGAATTTCGGTGCGGATAAAATTCGCACCGAAATTCGCCCGCGCTTGAGCGGACACACCATGCGATTTCACAATTGCTGCGGACGTGCGAATAAATTCGCATGGTGTGTCCCCGGCTTAATAATCTGCTAAAATTAAAATGGTCCGGGGCCATCAAATAATCAGGATGACCATCAGATTCTCAACGTCAATGGTCCGACAGACCATTGAATATTTTGGTCCCAGTTTACGGTAATTTTCTTTGAAGTTTCAACGTTTCAATATACTATTAAAGTGAATAAACAATTACTGTATTGTTTGATATGAACGAGCTTGGCACTCGCCTGCTCGCCAATGTCGAGTGAAAATAATATCGGGCGAGTAAAAGTTAAAGCAGAATCGCCCATGTTGGCGAGTAAAAATAATTGTCTAAAACTTTAATCAAATGTTGGTTTCTTACGTTATATATCCAAACATTGATGAAAAACAATTCTAGCAATTTTGAAGGGCGGCTATCGCACGGCACCCTCACTTTATATTATCAAAGGTCGCCGACAGTCAGCACAGCGTGGCTGTGTATACGTGCCTGGGGTGGCATATTGATTAATGTAGGGCGGGGGCTGAATTGTTTAAAAGTCGCGTGGGGCATGTTCATTCTAGGGGGTGGGCACCGCTGGGATCAGAGGAAGATGTCCAGCAAAATTCTTTACTGGAATTGAGGAAAAAGCTGCAATCGGGAATGACACACAATGAGCGTGCCGGCATGCAAAAATAAACGTAGTGTGAATTTTATTACGATTTTCCATGTATATATTGTAATATCAGGAGTACATAATATCAATATATAAATCTCTCTATATATATAGATCTATCTCTCTCTCTCTCTATATATATATATATATCTTTCTACCTATCTATCTATTTATATAATATAGATCTGTATATTATACACTCCTGGTAATATGCAAGTAAATTTTGTACAGATCTGAATATAATTAAGCGTCGAGGCCTGTGTTAATTTAGTTGGCAGATAAACTTATTAACCACATTACTTTGCCTTATAATTGTACTTGCACAACTTGGCAGAGACTGATCGAGCAGTTCAACCCTCAGCAATTTGAAGTTCATATGTTTCTCTTTTTTAAGAAAGTATTTTAGTCTGGTCTCCCCAACGATTAAAATACTCAACTTAAATATGATATTTTTGTGATGAAGTTTAATAATACTGCCTCAGAGTGCAATAATTTGCGTCTAAGAGGTGTAATTTTCCAAAAAAAATTCTGGGGGAGGGCCCCCGGACCTCGCTTAATCAGGGACCCCTTCACGAACCCACACCCCTAGTCTATTTTTTACTATTGTTTGATAAGCATTTTTGTTTTAAAATTTGGGCGAGTACAGATTCCGTTTGGGCAAGTTAACTTATTGACTCACTCGCCCAGTTTGGAGAGAGGTTTTTATTTTAAAGCTCTAACACTGATGTAGGTGAATAATTAAACCATTTCATCACCATGTAAAATCTCTTTCTTACGCTTGCACGCCGCATTATACTTTTATTACTTTTATTATTACTTTTAGAGAACAATTTGAAATTTAGGAGGACCATCTAAAATTTAGGAGGACCATCTAAATTTCAAACTAGATGGTCCTGTTGATAAGCACGTGATATGCACTGAACCAAAAGAGGACCTTATAATGGCTCATAGATTGCAAGTAAAATAAAAATTCGGACAAGTAAAAATTGCTTGCTTTCAAATCTCAGTTAACAATAAATCTTTGGCCCTTTTTTTATTTCTCAGTAAATTATAAGGTTAGGGTTTGGGTTAGGGTTAGGTTTAGGGCCTAGTTAGGCTGAGAGGGTCTATGTCCCCCAGGGTACTGCCGGAACGTACCCTGGTACTATCCAATATGCAGAACCGTACCTCGCCTACTCCACTAACGAGTCTAGGGAGTCGCCTACGCATACTCCATAACCCTAACCCTTACTCTAACCCTAACCATATCAGATAGTTACCAGGGTACGTTCCGGTATACCGGACCGTACCCAGGGTACGTTCCGGCAGTACACTGGAGTACATAGACCCTATGAGCCCTAGTTAGTGCCAAGACACACTGCAGCAACAGCGACCGACCGGAATAACAAACGACTTTTCAGAAAATTAGAAACTATTGTTTCCAATGAGCCATTGCACACACACACGACAACAACGACCGGCGACAACATCGATGACAAAAACATTATAACTCAGTGCTCAGACGTTGTAACACCGCTTTGCTAATCTGAGGGTGCGGGTTTAACTGCAGCTCATTACTGGGGTCTGCTTCGGCTCGGAGGCGGGATATTTTCTATACCAAGCAGCGACATTAATGGGAGAAGGAGTGTTGTTGTTGTTGCTGCTGTGCTAACGTTTGTGAATTATGTAGGAGGTGATAGTCAAATATCCATCACCTCCTTCAAGCCTGAGCATGGAGGTAGGAGAGAGGCAGTCTCCCAAGGGTATAATCGGAATTCTTACTACTTTTCATTTTTAATTAAATGCGCGGTCATGCGGATTATCGACTAGACCGCAAGGTTTGTTGTTGTTGTTGTTGTTGTTGTTGTGCTAAAAGTTTTAATGAATTATGTAGGTGTTAAAGTCGATATCCAATCACCTCCTACAAAAATGAACACTGGGCAGCAGAGAAGATCCCCAGGGAAGCGTGTCAGAATGTATAATTGCATTTATTCTGGCGCGGCCATACACCGTTCTAGACTAATAATAATATAGATTTAAACAGCGACATTGATGGAAGAGCGGAAGCGGCGTTGTTGTTATTGTGCCTAAAGTCTTGATGAAGTAATAAAGAAATATATATATATAAGAATAATTACCTGAATCTCTCTCTCTCGCTCTCTCCTCTCTCTCTCTCTCTCTCTCGCTTCTCTCTCATGTCTCATCTCTCGCTCTCTCTCCTCTGCTCGATACTCTCTTGCTCTCCCTCTCCTCTCTCTCTCTCTCTCTCTCTCTGTCTATTACTCTTCTCTTTCTCTCTCGCTCGCTCATCTCTCTCGTCGTCGCTCTCTCTCTGCTCTCTCTCTCTCTC